>NC_092065.1:16837500-17137500 GCF_039877785.1 Chaetodon trifascialis | reverse complement strand
TATTATTAGAGGACACATTTGAGGAAAACTTGCAGTTTGTTTCCAAGTAGCCAGGCCTAAACACAAAACATCACACTGCTCAGAGAAGTAGAGACAAAAGCAGTTGAGGAACAAACGGTGGTTTCCATTAATTTACATTTTTTCTACCACATGACAAACGTGGTGTGTCTGTGCTGAAAAACTGGAAGACCTTCTTCTTCTTTCTAGTTTTACATCTCTTGATGAAGTGCAATGACGGTGAACAAGTGCATTTAAAGTTCAAGTTCATTTGTGGGATTTTGTCATGGTTTCTGAGTATGAGTAATAGCATTTCCTGTGACATTTCAGAGGTGAAAAAGATCCAAAAGGTGAAATGTTGAAAGATGTGAGAGGGTTGAACTCATGGTAACATCCTGAGAAGCTGGGGTCCGTAAATGTTGTTTTATATATATTTTATAGCTTTTAAATGTACATTTAATTCAACAAGCTTTAAAATGGTTTTTAAAAAGTCATCAGTAAATACAAAAAGTCGTGCTCATGACAATTAAGACAAATAATTCTGAAACAAGGGCCTGTGGTTTCACCTGCATGTTTCCATGTCTTCATCAAAGGCTGCTTGGACTTGTTCTGCGCTTGCCAGAGTGCTCTTCTGCTGCTCACACACCTGTTGAGCCATGTCAAAGTTCAGGGAGTGACGGCCTGGTCCCTCGAGGAGAAACACCCCGGCATGGCTGCAGCTACGAGAATTCACTGTAGGGAAAGACGAGGAACAAACACAGGTTCAGGCGTCTTACAGGATTCCTCACTAGTCAGAGACAGTACATGGGTGGGAGTAGCTTGTAGGTGACAGAGTCTGTCACTGCTTATGCTTTTTCACTGTCACACATGGAAAGTTATGCCGAAGTAATTTCTTACAGTAAAAAAGAGCTGAAGTGAAGGAAACAAATTATATTTAAGTCATTCAAGAATAAATCCAATAACAGATATTTTTAATGTATGTCCTTTAATTTTATGTTGATTATATTATTTATGTCTTCAAACGTATTTACAACAGGCACACAGTGAGATCGAGCATGAGTTTAAGAGCCATGCTGCCTTTGAGATAATATACTTCAGCAAGGATCCAGACGCTGTGGGTTACATGACGGGAATTTGTTATTTGGTCTTGATTTATATTCAACATACAGTGAAATTAATTGGAGATAATCAACACACCAGCTGAGAATTCATTCAGTAGTTTTGATGGAGGACTGCTCCTTGATATTTTCTGTAATATTTTTGGGATCTGTGGTGTTTTGGGCATCTCAAATCCCTTACATATCCTCCATTCAGAAGTTTCATGGTGATTCATACAAGACCCTGCGATGGTGCTTTCACAGCTCTAACATGTATAATAAGTAAAATCTTGGCTTATACATGCGTGTAGTGATTTGCCTCAGTATTCATGTGTGAGTCATGAGTTGGTTTGTTCAGACGAGCTCTCGGGGTGAGAGGCGCAGAAGCATCATGAGACACCCAGCATACTCATCTACAGTGTTTAGCCCCCAGGGCTCGCTGAGAGTCAGCTTTGTTCTAAACAAATTGTGCAAACAAGTGTATACATAACAATTAGACAAGAAGGACGGATGGTACACACAGACATACGCAGGATCTGAAATTGTGTTTTCTTTCTTCACTGCCACTGTGGCAGAATGTCCATTTATTTTTTCTTTGTCTGAAATCTATGGAGAAACAGAATAACTGTTTTTAAAATAACATTTCTCGACAAACCTGTCTGCCACGGTGCGAGGTGACCTGACATCTTTATCTGCCACAACCAACATTTGCCCATATTTGGCAGGTGGCGGGTGCTAATTCCATTCCCTGCACGTACACTATGCTGTGTGCTTTGGATGCATGGCAATAAAGCGCTCCATTAAAGAAAAAGACAAAGTTTCTGAGCACTTCTTCTGCACCACACCAGCTGACCTCTTTCTCAAAACGGCGTAAGTTTAGCTCTCATTCTGTTTAACTGGCTCTTCCACGGAGGTAACTAACTTGATAGTTAATTAGTATTCCGAAAAGCATTCAACAGTCAATATTAACTCAAGACTACAAGACAATCCTAAGAATTTGTGGGATTTAGATGGTAATCCTCAAAACCTGCTCTTTGTAGAAGTAAAAATCAATCACTTCTGATCAGTGAAAGTTTGCTGAGTAAAATGTGGCCACTGGTGCACATTGTGTCTCACGTGATTCTCAGTCTATTTGTTTAAGTTTGCTTGAGTAAAGAAGTGACCTCAGGGAAATTACTTCCCTCATTGAATTGAAAACAAAAATGCAAAACTGCACCCAGTGAATGAGCAGATGAATCGGCAGCATGTGCATGTGTACTCATGGAGATTACTCCACAATTCAAAGAGCCACACGTCCATTACAAAAAGAGTGTAATGCTTGGAACTGATAAGAAATATAGTTCAGAGTTGAAACATCTGTGGGATGTCCTGGTATGAGCAGGTGATCATTTGCATTGAGAACAAAAGAGACCAGAGACACTTAATGCCAGGTGTGAACAGGGCCAGGGAGACATCACCTGGGAAGAGTCTTGTCATAAAACCAGTGACACACAGCCCACACTCTGAAAATTTTACCCGTAACTTTTTCTCCATTGTGATCTTTGCACGACCTCCCACATAGAAAACAAACCGAAAGCTTATATAGAAATATTCCAAGCTATTTTTAAAAGATCTAATTTCCATTATGGGAAATAACGTAAAATTAATTCTCAGCTTTGCGCGCCCTGAAAATCAGGAAACTATTGTGATTCTACGGAGGCATATTTCTGACTAAAGTGCTGAAAACACAGTTGCGCTGCACCTCATGAAGCAATAAATTGCACAGTGTCTCTGGGCTTCATATGCAATTTTGCTTAAACACAACAATCATTTGCATTAGAGATAGCAAAAGAAGGAACCTTTACCACAAACACAGAAGTCACATGAACATATGCACATGTCCCACATGAATCTGCACCGTGCATGCAGAGGAAATCCATATTTGTTTGGAGCTTGTTTAAATGTGCTGCCATGGTGACGGATGCAAGGTTTGTGAAAGACATCTAACGCTACAACTGGAAGTCACTCAACAATAACACCAGAGCTGCACAGGAACACCACACACAACACATAGCATCATTTTTGATGGCTGAGCTTCATGCAGTGAAGCATATCAGCAGACACAAATCTGATCTGCAGTCACAAAAACCACTTAAAGGGACTACAGTGCCAACTTCCACTACCAGACCATGCGAGAACAATGCCTGTAAATATAACTTAATTACATAATTGTCCTGCAAAGTATAAGATAAGATAAGACATAAGTTTATTGACTCCACGCCAGGGAAATTAAGATGTTACAGACAGCACTAATAGCAAAAATAAGAAGGAGACATAGAAAAAGAGCAAATAGACATTATGCAAAATAAACATGAACTATGTGCATTATATACGAAAAGAGTGTAAAAGTAATATTTCCTTGAATATTTGATTGCACATAAGAAAAAATGCACAAACAGGGAAATTTAATCAGCTTTAGGTTCATTTTTGTTTTGGTTTGTGTTGTTGCTGGCATTGGATTGCATTATATGTTGTCACATAGTAATCACAAGAGGTAATTACACAGCTTTCAGACTGTACTCTGCATTGATTGAGGTGACAAATAGGTTTTGCCTTAATGAAAAGTTGATGTTATTCAAACTGCAAATTTATGTCTCATCTGGAGATGCTAGATATTGGCTCAACTTTTAATAGGAAATGTGCAAAATCGCTACTTGTTATTTTGTGGTCATGTTTATCTTCTTTCAGTGGAAAAAGCTGACTTCTAAAAGACTAGATATGCTAAAAATGTCCCCTCATTTTTCCACTGGCCATTATGAGTAAACAGAGCACTAGCAGCAGCAGGAAGTTCAGCTCTCTGCTGTTAGCAGCAGTTGAGCAACAAGAGTTAGTGCCAACACTTGTTTTGTAAAGCAGTTTATGTTTGCTCTCGCTCTCTCTCTCTCTCTCTCTCTCTCTCTCACACACACAGAGACACACACACGCACGCATGCACGCACACACACACACCTGAAAGAACCTCAACACATGCTGCCACATGGCACAGTGTCCCTGAAAGTAAAAGGCCCTGGCCTTGCAAACATGCCCAGAGAGATCAAAGGGAGCACAGCTTACCATCAGTGAGCTGAAAAGGGGTCTGACATGAATCTGAGGCATGATCATTAGTATGCAAGGGGGAACGGTCATGGGTGTCTTTATACAGTGGAGAATCCTGCTATGCCAAGGTACTGACTCTCCCAAAGGCTGCATTGTCACCTAATAGAGTTGAAACCAAGGAGACTGCAAAGTCCGGGTGCACAGAACTTGAGAGAAAGGGAGCTTTACCACAGCGTCTTGCCAAAACCCCCAGCTGCTGCAGAAGTAATAGACAAGCCGGACTCTCCGCTCCCACTTCACTTTCTCTTTACTCCCTCTCTCTCTCCTTTTGTTCTGTTTTCTCTCATTATCCTCTGTTTGTCTTTTCTATGCCAGCAATAAAGTACAAATTACCCCCTGCATGCAGGTGTGCAAACACACAGGCAGATCACAGATGCACACAAACACAATTTCTTTAGTCATAACCTTTGTGGAGTCATGACACAGCATGGAGCCCAGCAAGAGAGCCGGTATGCTCAGTATCTTGATGTCAAGATTAATAACGCACATAGTGCTGGCTCGTTTTTTCACCTCTTATCTGCATTTTTCTCTTTCCTCTTGTATTACTGGAAATTTTCTCATGAATGTTTTCTCAGCATATCATGTGTGCAGGAATCCCATGCTTGAACAGATGATCAACATATGTCCCACTATTACTGTAAGATCGTGTTAGCCACAGTTGATCAGCTGCTGTGGAGAGAGACCTTGTTACCATCACCCCCACAGTGATCCAGTGTCCTGCATTATCACACTTGAGTGAAGTCGCTCTGTCAGCAGGCATGTCTTTCCCTCCACTGGTCACAGGTCCAACAGGCCAGTGGCACAGGTGAAACATGAGATCTGGTGCAAATATGATTGCACACACACACACAAGATTACCTGAAGGTCACAAGAAGGACTCTCGCTATCTGTTTTACTCTCTGCTGTGCCATTTCTTTTCACACCTTCTGCCTCCCTGCACCTCCGCCCATCACATGCACTTTTGAAAGGAGCCCATATGTCGTTCAAACACAAGAAGCAGGGGCCCTTTTTTCTTCTGCCTTTTAATAACCGTTAGCCTTAAAGCTCTCCTCTAAATTAAAAAGAAGCTCTCAGTGAATCCAAACCGATGATCTGTGATAAGGTCCTTGACCTCCAACATTCTTTTCAAACCTCCAGATTTGTAGATAAAGGACATTTATACAATCCTTGCACTGCAGTTTTCTTAGCACTTTGAACAGGTAAACTGTAAATAGGTTGCACCAAACAAACGAACGAGAAAAGAGGGAAACATCTACTCCAGCACTAAACAGCGCCTTTTAAGCTTATTACCACATATTTGGTTTATTTAATCCATAACATTACACAAACAGAAATGTAACAATGAAACTGGACATTGCCAAACTGTTTCTCTCTTATGCAAGAGCTAACGGTAATTTGGGCTAAGTTAGCCTATACAATCTCTTGTTTGCAAAATTATGGAATAAGGAACCTCTTCCTTTTTGTCCCAATATGCGCTTTTCAGTGCATTTGTGCATAAATTGAAGTACAGTTTCAGTATAATCCGCTCTTATATCTGATGGCACTGTGAGTTAGGAAATCACCACCTCACGCAGGAGGATATGTGTACATTACAGCGCACCTTCTGAGCAGTTTTCCCAAGGACACAAAGACTTAAGTGTACATGAGAAGGGAAAGCACATGAGGGAGTGCAGGTCGGCAGTCTGAAACTCACAAAAAGGTTTTAAGAAGGAATTAGAAGTTTTAACTACACAGAAAGAGATAGACGAAAACGTGGAACATTAGGACCCTTGCACCATTTAAGACCAGGTCAATCAGTGTCACGGGCACTGGGTAAAGAAGAGAAAATTAAGAGGGCCAGAGTTATGCAAGGTATTGGTGCACAGCCTCTCTGCTTCAGGGTGGTTGATTTGTGGAGGAGGGTACACTGGTAGAGAAGGCAAACACGTGTCTGAGAGTCTCAGGTAGCAGGAGATGGTACTCAGAGCCTGTACAGGCACAAGACCTCTTTGTCAGGGCCCAGTCCCAGTCCACGGGGCCCCTGACCACCCCTCACCTTGAAACATAACACGGGTGCACGCAGGAGGGCTCCTTACGCCAAGGAGGCAAATACGGCCACATTAACAGGAAGTCCAGCGGTCAGGCTGGCCCGAGTGCTTGCATTGCTAATCCTGTGCATGGAGCCAGCGCTCAGAGTTATGGTCAGTCTGTTATTGCCTGAAGTGGACAATCTGCACTAGCTGTCTACATAGGAAACTCAGAAAGATAGACGAGCATTGAGCGTGCACATCAGATAAAGTTACTGAGAGTTTTGGATGTGTTGAATGATTTTTCCATTCTGATAATCAGATCATCTTAGATGAAAACTGACAAATTAGCATATTTGGAAGGTCTCACAGAGAGACTTTACAGTCCCATGAGTGCAGCAACAAATTTGAAATATTTGGATGATTTGGATTTTTATTACTCTCCTTGTCACATGTTTAGTGTGTTGCTATTCTATATAGTGGTCATACAGTTATGTATGACTTTAGATGGATTAACTAATTCAATTAACTAATGAAAAAGAAAACCTGGGTTGGAGTCCTTTTTTGTCTAGAATCATACATGCTCATAGATGCTAGTGGTAGACATACAGACAGCATCGTAAAAGCTCTCCATAAATCCAGTCTTGGTCAACTGACCTGGCCATGAAGTCCTGCTCTTAATGATGTGCTTCAGGCGAAACACAGCCACAGGTTTAAGGTTCAAAGACAACGTCTGGACCAGGACGAGTTATAACCACCACACGACACTTCTTGCCTGACACCAATTACTCTCAACACTTTGAGACGAGATACATGTAGACACACACACACGCACAAAAGCTCACAGGTCCTCAGCGCACAAGGAGCGTTCAGGCAAGCACATGTTGAAGCACAGGGGTGGGTGGGGGAGAGTGGGTCCAGCCCCTTCCCTCTTCCCACATACAGTGCACATACAAACTGACTAGGTAGTCTCGTATTTGCCTTTGAATACTGGTCAAATTTATAGCTTGATGCTGATTGTTCTTTGGCGCAGTGCCAGGGGGAGCCTTTGTGAAACAGCCCCACCACCACCTCCTCAGGGAACAAGCCAGACGAACCCAGACCTGTTTGATTCAGCACCAACTTCACCTCCAGAGATATATCGCTCTGAGCAACAAATCCAATGAAAACCTTACACAGAAAGCACACGTGAGACAGAGACAAAGAGAAAAGAGGGAGACAGCGAGGGGGGGAAAGCTGGAGAGATTGCTGAACATCCTTTGTGTCAGAGAATAAGGCATTAAGCGTGGCAGCACAGACTCCAGCTGTAGCAGCACAGCCAAAAAAAAAACCAAACAAACAAAAACCTCTATTTCTGCTTCTACCTGAAAGGAAGGATAGCATCTGAAAGCTACACTGATCATCCAAAGCCCTGATAAATAACTTCCCATTGTGTGAATGTGTGTGAGACAGAGAGTGAGCAGCAGTGCCTGTCTCCTTTGTGTCTATCAGGAGTCTCAGACTGCCAGACGTAAGCCTGTCTGTGCTGGTGTAGCACACGCTCTCTTGCCGGCATCCACTCATCCATTCTACAAGAAGCAGCAGGAGCAGCAGCAGCAGCAGCAGCAGCGGAGCACAGCCTTTTTCTTTCACTGTCTTCTCTTTACAATAACGCTTACTCAGATTCTCAACAGGGCTTAAGAAGGGGGAAAAAAAAAGAATAAAATAACAATACGATCTGATCCTGAAATCTGGCAACGAAGGAGTATTGCCAGCCAGCCACAATAAAAGCAGAATAAGGTAAACAAAAAAATTGTAAAGAAATAAAAATAAAGAGCTATCCACTGGGCAAAGGCACAGTCCCCTCACCTTGAAGTTGCTCCGACCTGTAAGAGGCCAGTAATCCAAAGGTGACCCCCAAGAGAAGCGTCCACATCCTGGGCAAAATCGCTGGCGATGGCTGGGTGAGTAGCTGGAAGTAAAGGTGTGTAACAGTTCTCTTGTGGTCCTGTCTTCCCTCTGCCAGGAGTGACGGGAGGTTTGTGTGTGTGTGCGTGTGTGTGTGTGTGAGAGAGAGAGAGAGAGTGAAAGAGAGAGAGAGTGAAAGAGTGAGAGAGCTGTAAAAACAAGAGAGAAAGAGAAGAAACCTGTCACTGTGGAGGGAGTCGCTCTGAGTGTCTGGTAGCCGCTGGAGCTGACTCAGACTTTGCCCCAACTTTTCTATTCTCTGGCCGAAAGACACAGAGCCTAGTGGCACACACGCTGAAGGGGAAGAGTGGTTCATGTGAGCACACACCCTTCTGCCTCTCCCACACTTGCCCCACCTCCCCTCCCGCCCCACCTCACACAGCCTCCTCTTGCCACTCTTGCACTTACTCTCCCCTCTTCCTGCCTCTACACTTTGTAATGGAGAAGAAGAAGGTGATCTTTCCTTCTGTCTGGCTGCTTCTCCTTGTCTCCCTCCTTCTCCACCCCCCCCCCCCCCCACCCCCCCTTTCATGTCCCTGACAGCAACAGTTTCTGAGAGCCCATCTGGTCTTTTGTTCAGTCCTCTCTCCATTTTCGATTCATCCGATTTTCTCGTCTCGCTCTCTTGCGCTTTCTGTCTTTCTCTCTTGCCGTATGTCTCAGCGTGATCCTGTGCCACCAACTGAAAAAGGTTACATCCATTTCACAGACACTCCTCTTTTATAGTTCACAATGTGTTTTTATAAACCCAAATCGAAAACTCTGAAATGTCTCATACATCTCTCTGTGTCTAACATCTGTTTTCACCTGCCTTCATCTCATTGCACTGATTGGCCAACACAGAAATTCGCCAGAGGAAAAATGTTTCATCAACCACCATGTGATCTGCTTATTTAAATCTCTGTCTACTGTACAGAGGAATAACAAAAAGGATGGTTGTGTTCCAGTTACGCCTCTAGCTAGGAAGCCCCCTTCATAGAGAACCATGCTTGATGCTATTAGCAATATCTCAACAACCACTTCCACATTTTCCACTTTCATCATGAGAAAGTTGCTTCCATTCTTACCTCGGGTTTAACATTTCACTTCGTCATGTGACGGATGGAGTCATCTCAGGTTTCTGGAATCTCCCCAGCGACAGTTTTGCGCTGTTTGTTTTGTGCAGTATCTCAAATAATCAGCTGTGATAAACAAGACATGAAATGTAATTTTGTGAATTAGCCATGAAGAATATCTAATGGCTCAGCATGGCCAGTGACTTTGTAGTCATGCCCTTCACTTGAACAACAGCTTGCAGCACTTAAATCATGGCATGTTCTGCTCATTTAGCCTCTACCAGGGTAGGGCAAACAGAGGCATTTGGGATAATAGGTAAAACTTGAAACCACATGAACACGGATAACCTGCAGATGCTTAACGGTATATGTGCTTCTCCACAGGAAAGCTCTGACATGCTTCAGCTGTGAAACGCAGGAAGTGTACCAGCGTCTTTGCAAGGCTGCGCCACATGCCCAAAACATGCTGAATATGACATACCTAACATGTCAAGCAGGTGTAATGTTTAACCTGTTCATCTTTGTTTAGTATGTTACCATGTTTGCTTGTTACCACCAAACATAAAGAAGAGCTAAGGCAGATGCAACTTAGTTTTGTATTTAGTTCAAATCCAATGGGCTTAGTGATGGCATTAAATGAAAAATTAAAGGATCATTAAAATGATTACAATTTATCCACTGTGGACCATGAATGCCCACACATTTCATGACATCCATCCAATAATTCTAATAACTATAACCCCACAAATATCAACCATCTTGTGTCTCTAGAAGGAAAGACGGGGGTCACCTGTGTCATTAGGATTCATCCTCTGAAGACCCTGAATGCATAACATTTCATGGCAGTCTGTCTGACAGTTGGACCAACCATGTGAATAACAGACTGACATTGCCATCCCTCGAGCCGTGGCACTAGCCAAAAATACCTGAATGCAAAGACTGTAGTAGGAATAGGAGAAGGAAGAAGTGGTACTCATTGAGGAACAATGCTGAAGACAGTGAGAACGATGTTCTCCCAGTGGATCATCAGGACAAGCTCCTCGGCTTCCTTCAGCCTTTAACGTCCTCCAGTTTGAGGCAAACCACAGACTAGATCAAAAGGCCAAGTGGTTTTACAAGTGGCCATGAACAACAGAGAGGATGATGGTCTGAGTGAATACAAAGACTACGTGACTGGAGAACAGTTAGATTTAGTTTGGAGAACATATCGCAGATCAGTCATGTCACGCTGGCTGTTGGCAAGGATTTCACGCACAGATTAGAACACGTTTCTGTTTTCAGATGAGTTCACACACACACCCATGATTTCACCCATGATTTTAAGAAACAAAGTAAAAAAAAAAACCCAGAATGATTCGCACCTCTTGCTGTGCGGACACAAGCCACTTCCCGTTTCAGCTGTTGCCATAGTGACACTTGTTTATCTGAGGCAATGGCAACAAAGAAAAAAGCATGTTTACAACAAACGTGACTGTTTGACTCTAGGTTTGGTTTTTACATGTCAACCGGATGGAAAATTTCCCAAGCAAATAAAGTTTGTCTTGCCTGCTGTTTTCTTTGATTTGAAGGCTCATGTACATATGACTAAACTGAAAGTGGTTTGTAGTCTGTGTCTAATAAAATCAGCTGAAAATAAAACAGCGAAAGTGAAATCCAGACGGATAAGATAATGAAAGAAAAAAAGAGAAAGCGACAGAGAGGCTCTGAAGACAAATGAGTGTCCAGTTCTGTTTCCCCTTCAGAACAATGTCTGTCCTAGTTTTTCTCTCTGGAGAAACAACATTGACACAAACTGCAAAGACGATCCACCCCTTTAATGAATAGTTGGGTCAATACGAAACATTTGCTGTGAGTGATGAATCTCTTTTCAAACGGCTGAACATACATACGGTCCCATGTAAAAAACAGAACACTCGAGCACGACAGAAAGCACAAAACACTCAATCACTGCCTGTCTGTGGACGTAACGTAAAAGCTTATGTGAACATGATTGTGACCTAATGGCTAAGTGGGTCATGTTTCTCATTTAAGTATGAATTGGCCTTGAAAGAAGACGTAAAAATGAGAGGGAGGGATAGAGCCTATTTGTAGCCAGACCAGCATTATAATAACCAGCTAACCAAGGCTCTGAGGTTATTATCTGGCTAGTGTTGCTGTATGACATAACAGCAGTGCACTACACCAGAGATGCACAGCTGGATACTGGGCATGACTGAAGCCTAAATTAAACACCAGACTGCTGAGTCTACCATGAAAATTTCCATGATGGTTGCTCAGTGAGGACACACAAACGCACTCTCCTCAGACGTCCTTGTGGTTGGGAATCCTTGTGGTAATGGCTGACTAATGGCACCTCCTCAGCATTCCTGTCAGGCAACGTGCCTTTTTCCCTCCGACCTGCGCAGTCACTGGAATGCGACTGGAAAAGATTGTGAGATGTCCATATACGTACAGAGCGGTGAGATGAAATCCACCATTCACTGTGGAGACATCCACGGATGTGATGTAATGATGAGAACTGCATTATGTTCACTTAGCTATGCGGAACATTTGTGTGAAAAATCAGCCGGTCATAAAGATAGCATTAAGTTTCCACACATTTGAATCTGATTCAACTAAGGGGGAACATGTGATCGCTTGGGATTCATCAGACAGATGTTTGTGTCTTCATCTGACAAGTTTGCTTCCTGTTACGACTTCCTGAAACTGCTGGAGGCAATCGGATAGCTGTTGATGTTGCTGCCTGTGCTGGAGATCTCTGAGGAGGCGAGAGAGGTTGTGTCCTTGTTGTGTATCTTTGGCCAATAGCTGAGCTCTGCCTCACCCTCCAGTGTCTCGGGCTGAATGAGCTATCCTGGTGTCATGGGAGCATGACTGGAGTGCTTCAAAAGGCTGGGCTTTGTGCAATGACAACAAAGCAAGGGCCTCGCTTGTGTTTGGGTGCTGGGACAGCAGAGCGGGCGTGTTTGGACAGTGAGCGTCACAGAGTACTGTATAGCCATCTGGAATGTCCTGTGTCATCCCCAATCTGGGTCGTACTCTCAGTCAGCACGGTGATGATAAGGTGCGGTAATCTCACAGGTGAAATGTTTGCGGATGCCACCTGGTTTCTGGTTAGGTTACACGCGCTTCCTCTCAAACAGGATGCCATAAGCTGAGCTATAATAGAAGCTTCTCTGAGAATCACAAAGGTCTAAACGCAGTATGAATCAGACAGAAGAAGGAAGTGGAAGCAAGAGGTGGAAATTTCACGACAGGGTGTGCGAGCAAAGTCTGCATCCCAGTTAAAAGATGACTGAATAGAGAAGTGCTGGTAGTAAGGGAAACGGGGAGACCAGAGGAAATCCTGTCAACAATGGTTGAACAAACTTGAGCGTGAGATAATGTGGATGAGAGCAAGCCTCTCACCAACCCTGGTGATCATTCACAAAGCCTGTTCACACAGGGAAAAATGTGTCTGTGTGTGTGTTTGCGAGACCGGAGAAAGAGACAGGGAGAGACCCCTGAGAGGCAAAACCGACTAAAATGGTTCATTATTGGATGATACAACCATCAAGTTCCTTTTATAAGTGGGCAAATTATTCATCACCGATCTTTTTTTTTATCCAACACACTACCCCTTGAGATGAAAGCTATTAAAAATCCATTCGACTTCATTTGAATTCATTTGAAAGGAGTGTTAACACACGAATGGTTCCAAGCTTTGGGGCAGCCCAGGAGGGCTGAGAGGGGCTGGATGGAGGCTTAGGAAAAGGGTGGGGTGCAGACTCTGGGACTGCAGCGCACACCCCCACCCCATGCTATTTTTTGTCAGTCAAGAAGTGCTTCCAGCTTCTCATTGGATGTGCGGTTGAAAACCCTCATGACATGCAATTCAGCTCTTTCAGACCACTTCTCCTACTTGGACCAACACATTCGTGTAACGTATCTGAAGGACGTCCAAATATCAGCGCAACAGAAGTGCACGCTGACACACTTTAGTCTCCATAGCAACTGCCTCCATCAGTCCGCGCCATGCTGTGTGTCCATGAGTTTGACCTACGCGCCAGCCCGAGCCACGCACTATCTTCAAGACCCTGCGCACACTTCATCAAAACCTCTGTGGGAGCAAATCTGATTCCTCCTGTCTGGCGGCTTTCTTATCCAGCTGTTACACATAACCAGATTGCTGGGCAGAGATTGGTGGGCGGCTGGGAGGGGAGTAAATGTCAGACTGTGACAGGAAAGCGAAAGAAATGTCAGACTCTGTTATGGTGCATTTTGCAGAGCTGATATTTGGAAGGGCATTGTTCAACCGCTCTGCCCTACCAGTTCCAGCAGTTGTCAAGCTGATAGCAAAATGTGATACAACAGGAAGTTCTAAGAAAGGAGCATGATTTCACCATTCTGACATGCAGTACCAAACAAGGGGACGTTAGAGCAGAAAAAGGATATTGCATCAGCAGCAAGAATAATCTGCTTCATCAAAAATATTAGGCCTGAAGTGTTTTACCAGTCACACAAGGAGGCTTCATCTCATTAGGCTTGGAGGTATGACGGCACAAGAACATGACACATTTCTGAGAACATTTACGCGTGGTTATCACTAGGTCTGTTTTCCTGGGTGCTAAAAAAAAACACACAAAATACCTCCACACAGTGCATATAACACATCTTTGTTCACTTCCTGCCTTGTATGATTTTTCAAATGTGCTTTGATGGCAGCTCACACATTGGTTTTGCCTTCTTAAGCAGTGTCAATTTCTGCATTTGACTTGATCTCAGGTTGATCCATGAAGCTACTGTATCTCTGCTCAGCAGCTGGTGAAGCTGTGCACACAGATAAATACTTGCACAATGCAGCAGTTGGATTAAGAGCACGACTCACCGAGCAACAACACATTTATATTCAATAAGGAGGAGATTGGGAAGGGATAAGTCTGGCTGAGGCTGAGAGGAGATGATGTCAGATGATGGGATATGGCCTCCAGTGTGCTGCAATCATCGACAAATCTTACAAAACTGAAGGATGCGCAAATATTAAATAAGCAAATGTTGGCGGAAATTCCAAGAAGTATGAACAAAGAACGGGTCATTTTTATAGCGACGTACAGAAGTACGTGACAAAAAAACTGAGCACATCAGTGACTCTTCTCCGAGTTGTTGTCTGGTGATTATGACTCAAGCTTAAATGTTAAAGGGCACTGTTTTTGTCCTCTCCTCACTTTTTATCTAAGTGGACCTTCCATCACCGTGGCAACTAGCACTGTGGAAGGTGTGTGTGTCGGCAAATGGCTAGCGCAGCAGTGTGCACACTGTAGAAAACAGCTGGGCTGTGCCAATTGCCCGTAGCCCCCCCTGTCCCCTGCCTGTATGTCTTCCTCCTCAACGCAGAATGCACACATCTCTATCTGACACCACAGCAACCACAGAACAAAATGTCCTCGATCCACAGTCATTAGAAAAACGGTTGGTTGAGTGCATGAAGAGTTGCAGTCGTAGCAGAGTAGTAGGGAAAAGGGCTGTTGTTGGAGTGTCTATCAGTGATTTTCACTGCAGCTCCGGCCATAATAGCATTAAATATTCATGCAGTTCCTGTACCTCTAGTCCACTGCTACTTGCATAATCCACAACTCACCTCAGGTCATTTACATTCTGAGCTAAAAATGTACAAAACTCCCATAATACAACACATAAAGAAGAGTCATGAATTTAAATGTGTCTTGGAGCAGTGTCTTCGCCTTTCGCTGAGTGCATTAAAGGCACCCATATTCGTGTTGTAGATGCTGCCCATGTTGCAGTATGTGTTGTGTAAAAAAGGGAAATCTAAGAGACAAGAGAAAATCTGAGATCATAACTTTCACCGTTTCAGTTGCTCCTTCCCTGCATATCTAGGATAAGCTCTGCCCGACTGGCGCTGATACATATGTAAACAGCTGTTCTGCCCACGCTTACAGCAAAGATAAACATCTGCCAGCAGAGGCTGACCTGTATACTCAGCCCAGCAAATTATCTTAATTGGCTTCTATGAAATAATTATTATGTAATCTCTTTAGATTCTAATTAAACAGAAACAGACACGCACACGCAAACACATCTGTGTTTTCCCTGGTAGCTGTGCGACATCATGAAGGTGGGGAGAAACATGTTTTAATGAGGCGCGCAGACATTTCAAGGTTGAACAATGTGTTTTATTGGCATCTAAAGACACCAAAAACTAAATGATTCTATGTATTTTGTGTACACACTGACTTAGGGGATTAGTTTTCCAGCATGTCAAAACATCTGTTTCAAATAAGTTAAAACATATTAACATGAGCAGTTACTGAAGTTGTTGATTTCTGCTTGAACTGAGGAAATGGTTTATCTCATTAGAAACTGCATTGCCACGGATGCTCAGTCATAAATATTTTTGACAAGTGAACACAGGGGGTTTTTATAGCATCACTTGCATGGGTATTAACAGTGACACAGAGCGGATGCACTGGGACTGAAAAATAGAACTAAAATAACCACTTTATACATAGAACACTGGTCTGATAGCACCACCACCCCTATTACAGTGCGTGGGATGCACCCTGCTATGCAACTTCTGCCTTGCTAATATTTGGCAATGCTGCCAGAATCCTCGACCACTCTAGCAGAAGCCCATTTTAACTCCTCCATCACAAAGCCTGCTGATTATCTGTCAGAGGCGAGCCACAAATAGAAGTTTATATTATGTACAAGCCGACTTTGTAAGCCTTAATCCAAGCATGAACTGGAAACAACATTTTAAGAGCTCTCCGCTTGTGAAAGCAGGCTTTGTCATGCAGGTGTTTCTTGATTTGTCTTTCCACTCCCTTTCACACAGCTATGTGACTTTGTTCTTTCAGGCTATGGCCATGCGCTGTGGTTTTTCTAAGTTGGCACGGAATTTATCTAGAAACCGCGAAGCTAATTCGTCATCCACCAGCCGTCCGTCACTGGACAGTGTAACTGTCATCAGCTGCTTGGTGCGCAGCGTCTGGTCGTCCTCGCACAGTTGCAGCTCGGCCCTGGAGGTCCCGATGGCAAGGATACACGCCTGTGGAGGGTTGATCACGGCGCTGAAGCCACTGATACCAAACATCCCCAGGTTAGATATACTGGGATGGGAAGAGAGAAGAGACGGTACACATATTACATCATTAGTCAAGCTCAGCAGGGGAGAAATGCATAAAAATTAACCAGATGAACATAATGGTGGTTCTAAAACCAGCTTTTGATGCAAAAGAGAACATTACCTCTTGAGAGAATGAAGAATAAGAGAATAAAAAATGAGAGGGTGAATTGAGAATATAAATATAATTGGTTGGACATCTTATTTTACAAAACAGAACACTGATCAGTTAAGATTAATACAGCAGCAGCAGCTTGCAAATCTCTCCCTAAATGCTGTGTATGTTGAGCAAGACTGACCTGAGGGCAGTCTGCAGTTTGCCTTAATGAGAATTCTAGCTCAGGGGGATGGAAAAACGAATAGAGGAAGGGAGTACACATATATCCTCAGGAGGACAAAGAGGGCTGCATCTCCATAGGAATTCATCGCTCCTGCCTGACACAGAAACCCCATTTATGTCTAAATGACACCATTAATTCTAATGAGTTGAAAAGCCTCCCTTTCACTTTTCTGCAATTGATGGCACAGTAACGGATGGTACTTGTCGCCCAAGACCACGTTCAGTTCAGGCCTGCATGAAATGTAGAATATGCATAATGTATTGACTATCTGCGAAACCGGATTTGAGTCATAATAGCGGAAATTTATGATAGCTATCTTATTGCTGAGCACCAAAGGAAATTGTGAAATCGAATTAGGTTAGAAATGAAAGGCTGACTGTTCAGACACATGAAAAAAAAACAGTGTATTGAATTGAGAAAAATACTAAAGACTGAAAAATAACATTATGTTTAAGAATGTTCTGACTTTCCATGCACCTCTTATTTACCCGAGAGGTGATGTGTGTCTGAGGTTTACCTGAATGAGCCTCCCTGGTACTCCTCAGGTAGAAGCTTCCCATCTCGAGCCTTCTGGGCTAGTGCCTATGGAAACATGACACATCAGTCAGACTCTTTAGTGTCAGAGAAACACACTGGCTAAATGCTGTTTCATGGCAATCCATCCAATAGTTATCCAATATTTCAGTGTGGGCCAAAGCAGTGGGCAATCTGACAATGCCAGCTCGAGAGCCATGCCCCAAGCACAGCGAACAAGCAGTAAAGACCAAATTGGACATAGCCAGACACCACTAAATATTCTAATTAATGCCATGACATTCTATAAGTTTTGCTGCACTGACAGGTACCAAACCTCGTCTATCCTAACAACTTTTCTCTTGTTTTATTTCCTCTCAACTTTTTGTGCAGAACAATACTCCAAAGGCGTTTGAAGCTTCTCAGTTACAGATCTGTGCCTTTCAGATCTTTTGGCCACTGCAATTGAAATGTGCCGTGCAGCTCATGGGTGTGGAGAAACAAATCAAAGCCTGAAAAATACCAAACGTATGTATAATCTGACCTGTAGCATGCATAGTGACCAATTATAAGTCAATAACACATGCACAGGAGAACCAAAGTTGGCCTTAGAAACCACTTCCGGATGTACTTAGGTCAACTTTTGGGGGAGAGTACAGTTCCTTTTGCCAATTTTCTGATGTTGAACTGTTACACAAGTGAAGCACATATCTCTGTTTAGTGCAACGGCCAATCCAAAGGTACCAAACCTCGTCTATCCTAACAAGTCAACTTGTCTCTTCTTTGTGCAGAACAACACTCCAACGGCGTTTGAAGCTTCTCAGTTGCAGTTCTGTGCCTTTCAGACCTTTTGGTGAAAGGCCACACGGGTCAGTTTTCAAATACCACGTTAAAGAAAGTGATTAAATGTCCAATAAATAGCAAGCACTGAGATAAATGGAAACTATCAGACTGTGCATGGCTGAAATGAAGAGAGGGAATTGATAACACCCAGAAGTGAAGATGAGACATCCGGCGAGGAAACCTGACGCATCACCGCAGCCAGGATCTGTGAATTCATGTCCTATCAGAGCATGAGCGAGAGTAACAACCTCGGAGAAGACAGCGTATCTGTCAATAAAGAGCAAAGTATGTTGATGGTCTCTGTGAGAATGTGCATGCACGTGGTTCACTAGACCTTCACTGAGAAGCATTCCTGTGATTCTCTAAACACACTGTACGCGTTTGTACCACAGATCAAGTGCAGGCGACGTTATACTTATACCAGACCTTGCTGATATAACAAGTAGGTTGAGACCGCTGGATGACCATCATGTCTTAATTCCAAATGAACTTTATTCACATGGAAATGTACTCAAAGGTCAATGCAGGGACACAACCGACACAGCAAGTCGAGAATGCCTCACGGGATCACGAGACGCAGTGGGACACAGTGGGCAGATTTGAGATAAGAGCTTTAAGCACAAAAGCAGTCTGATGTTCCACTCCATCACATCAATAGCCAGCGGCGACCTCTCTATGCCTCATTCAAACCACATGTTGATTTTAATTTGACACCAATAAGGACTTGCAAATGTAGATTTAACTCAAGGCTGCGGCATCGCTATGAAAAGCAGTGGGTGGCAAAGCACATTTTGAAGGCTTAAGTGGACTGAAATGTCCGCGGTGTGTGTGTCTGTGCTTCAGAGCAGCTGTGTGTGCGTTTTCATGTCCACTGAACACTAACAGGTGTGGAGAAAGTGTAGCTCAATGTACATTATCTGACTTGAAGAAATTAAAGTTATTTAATAAAGATAACACTCATAAAAACTGCAGCACACCAGTTTTTCTTTTGGATGCAGCGGCAAATATCTCTGTCCGAGTTGGGTGATGAACTTCAAGCAGATAAGTTCCCTTTTTCCTGAAACTCTCCTGGATTCTCCTAACGTCTGACCTCAAACTACACTGTTTTTTCTCTCCCCTCAAACATACATCCCTCTGAACTGAACTGAACCGGACTACATTCATCCCCCCCAAACACACATTCATCCTTCTGAACTGAACTGAAAGACACCCAAATTATACACACACACATCCACATAATTATTTGTATGTTGGCCTCGATCGGTCGTCTCTCCGCCGGCTGCAGTTGGTCCAAAATGGTGCCGCTTGGCTTTTAACTGGGACTAGAAAGCGGGAGCATATAACCCCAGTCTTGGCATCGCTACACTGGCTTCCTGTTCATTTTAGAATAGTTTTTAAGGTTTTTTTTCTTGTTTATAAAGTTTTACATGGGTTGGCCCCCCATTATTTAGCAGACATATTCAGGTCCACAAACCTATTAAAGAACTGAGGTCGTCCAGTCAAGTGGTCCTGGAGGTCCCCAGATCCAGACTCTGGACTTTGATTTGATTTATTTGGATCCCCATTAGCTATGGCAATGCCAAAACTATTCTTCCTGGGGTCCATAACTAAAGGTGACCGAGCCTTTTCAGTGACAGCCCCTAAACTCTGACACAGCCTGCCACTGGACATTAGGGCTGCTCGGACTATGGAATCTTTTAAGTCCTGACTGAAGAGCCATCTTTACTCAGTGGCTT
The DNA here is from genome assembly GCF_039877785.1 of Chaetodon trifascialis. Taxonomy (NCBI): domain Eukaryota; kingdom Metazoa; phylum Chordata; class Actinopteri; order Chaetodontiformes; family Chaetodontidae; genus Chaetodon; species Chaetodon trifascialis. The sequence goes on along the minus strand of NC_092065.1, from coordinate 17,117,710 downwards.
TCAGTTCAGTTGGGCGCTGACATTGTGGCTGCATATATTTTGTTTTTCATTGTATGTTCATGTATGTTCTTTTTGCAGTGCTTAGAAGTCTGTGAAGCACTTTGGTCAACTTTGGTTGTTTTTAAATGTGCTATATAAATAAAATTTGACCTTGACCTTGACATACACACAATTTGCATTCTTCATTAACTGATGTGAACTGTTATTAATTATTTAAAGAACTTTTGATTTTCTGTGATTACTTTCTGAATATTTCATTTGAATTTGGTTTCTGTTTTATGAATGAACATTTATGATTTGAGAGACATTTGAGTTTGATTATTGACCTGATATGTTTTGATTAATATTTGATTGAATATAAGAAAACTTACTAACTGCATCGATTGGTTGTGTTTTTATTGTGTGGAGCCAGCTGCCGGGTTATTTCTCAAATTTCTAGTAGTATTTGTTTTAAAATATTGGCAGGTTGATTTTTTGAGTCTGGCTTCTACGAAACTTCTACGCTACAACCTGCAGCCCAACTTAAACATGAATTTTGGCTTCTGGCTTTTTGGCTTTGGCCAACTGTAAAATGGTCAAGGTGTGTCCAGTTGTAATGAAATACTTCATGAACGTTTCTAATCCAAGCAACCACATGTTGAGGCACAACACATTATTTCCATCAGCACTAAAGCACCACATTCATGGCTAGTTCTTGTGAACACTTACAGTGTAGCATTAGTGCGCGGAGACGTGTGTCCAGACAGACAGACAACACCTCACAGGCTGAGGCAATCACATCTGTTGCAGTATCTGTTTGCGTGGATTTATGCCTTTACAGCAGAGTCAGAAATGTTGGAATCTGTGTATGTCAGTATGTCTGAAACCCAATTACACACACAACCACTCCCTCCCTCAACAAGGCTCACTGACACCTGAAAACAACCACACACATTCTCACTTCTGCCAAGTTGAAATGGGTACTATCACTACCACAAACACTACCACACTAATACTCCTTCAGTCACTTCAACTACTATTACAGTTGCTACTGTTACTATCACTGCTACTATTAATGCTGCAAAGACTGAAAAGGTGATGTCAACCCTGTTCAGGTTAATAGCGCGTCATTAAGTTAAAAGGCAGCTTTTTATTGTTTTTTTTAACACTGTGCTTTGCTGCTAATGAGTCAGACATATCTTCACCGAGACATGTGGGCCCTGATCATTTAGGGATATTACGCGGAGGTCACTGCTGGTGGGTGAGACATTAAGTTGATTGCCCTTTTCTTGAGTGTGTGTGTGTGTCTTTAATGAGACAGAGAGTGAGATTCATTATCACGCGTGTGTCTGTACATGCATATCAGATTTTGAGAGCGCATTAATGTGTTTGCGAATAAACGACTGACCCCAGCTGCTGACTGTGAGCGGGAGAAAGCGCTGACCATTGTTGCTGTGTACTCTGCCATCTGTGGCCAGAAACAGCTGAGACCCTGCAATCGCACAACCCAAAAATCAAACCATCCCAAATATAATCATTTCTCCACAGATCTATCCAGTTGATTTGAAACTGCTATTTCTACTCTACATGATATCACGGACAACAGGGGGAAAAAAAGAAAAAAAAAAAATGAAATGACTACTTTGTATGCACAGTTCTGGCCAGAAGGCGAGCACAACTCTACAGATGCCCATGGAGTTTGTTTTCCCATACAGCCGGGCTGCAGTCGAGTCTCAACTCCCTTATCTATTCCCACCTACAGGTCAAAAGCAAAACTCTATGTTGTTACCTGAAATGATAAACTGGACACAACCATGGCTTCAAGTAATAATCCACCAACAAAAAACGAAAGCATGAGGAAAGCCTTGCAAGAAGGCTTTTGGAAACAACTCTTACCTCATAATATATTACACCATAGTGAGTTTTCTCTTGTTTAATTCCTCTTACCTCTGTCATTTTTTTACCTTAGCATTGGCTGAGATCTCCTGAACCCCTTTGTGGGCAGCATCCTTGATGATGGGGGTAATGAGGCCCTTGTCAGTTGCCACTGCAATTGAAATGTGGATGGAATCAAGTGCACGGGGTCCATCGCCAGACCAGGTTACATTCACTTCTGGCATCTCCTAGAATAAAGATTCAGAGTTCAGCTGAGGTTATGACAGACACTAAGAAAGGAAAAACAACCAGACAGAGAGATAAAACGCCTTCCTGTTTTGGTTACACACTGCTTCTGTGCAGCTCATGGGTGTGGAGAAACAAATCAAAGCCTGAAAAATACCAAATGTATGTATAATCTGACCTGTAGTATGCATAGTGACCAATTATGAAGTCAATAACACATGCACAGGCGAACCAAAGTTGGCCTTAGAAACCACTTCTGGATGTACTTAGGTCAACTTTCGGGGAGAGTACAAGTTCCTTTTGCCAATTTTCTGATGTTACACTGTTACACAAGTGAGGCACATATCTCAGTTTAGTGCAACAGCCAATCCAAAGAGGCATTTTGGCCATGAGAGACACTACTAACAGTAAAACATAGTGTCCAGACTGCGTGAGAGCTGTGTGGTGCCTTGGCACATTAAGCAGGAAACGTACACTTTTTCGTTCCACATTCCTCACATTTACTGTAACGTATGCACTGAAAAGCCAGGTTTACCAGCTACTGCTTGATGTTCCCATAGCAGCGTTTTATACATATATTCCTGCAGTGTGCATGGTGCAATGCTGAGCTCCCATGAGGTCAGGCACATGTTAATGCTTAGGGGCCAACATATTCAGCGAGGCACATAATATTCCATAATAAGTAATAAAGATAAGTAGGTGATAAGAAATACTGTTCTCATCAGATGCTGCTGAGACATTCCTGGCTTGAATAATTATCAGACGAGCACATCTATTTTTCACATGTATTTCCGCTCATGTATTCCTCAAACCCTCGATTTGTGATGTTTTTAAACTGCTTAGGAAGACGGACGATAGTTTAAGAGTTTCCTCAGAATTTCCATCAGCTGACATAAAGGAAAACAGTCTGAATCTATATTTAGTCCCGTCTTACAATGGCAAGACTAGCAGTTGAATCATCGTCTGAATAAGCCCGCGACAAGTACAACTGGGAAACGTCGGTACAGAAATAGAACAGGATTTAGTGACCAAATGTTGGAAATCAGCCTGAACACAGGCTGTTTTGTTAAGCACTGACAGACATAAAAGACCACATACCTGTAGGTATAACATTTCACTTCTCGAACACATGGTTAGAGAGTTTACTAACAAAAACAAACAGGTTAAATGAACTAATTACAACACAAGAAGTGACTCTGAATAATACTTACTTTAAGTGCAACGGCCGCCGCCTTGATAATAAAATCATTAACAGACACTTTGATTTGTTCTGAAAAGACAGAGAAACAGCCTGTAAGCGTGTGGTTCTAACTGCATGGGGGATGACAAATGGACACATGGGCATATACTGTGTTATCTCCTATATCTTTATCTTGATGACTCTAGCTGATCAGAATCAGGCCCTCTCTAGATGACTCAGTCACTAGCATTTGCTCCCCTCCCCTCTGTGAGTGTGACACCAGTGGGCCAGGCGGGCAAGGCCTGGCACCGCTGCCAACTTTTACTAGTGTCCCATTAGTGCAGTACCAGACAGTTATGAATGCTGCGAGCCCGATGATTAACGAGCTAACCGTGAAATCGCGCTGCTCCTGAACAATGAGGGTCCGCAAAAACAACCGGGGAGAGAGAATCCCTCAGTACACACACAACCTCGCTAATAGGTCTGGAATGGCCGTCCCATTTCCTCCATCACAGAGACGGACCCGGAGAGATTTACTGCTTGTTTGACAGCTAGGGAGGGTTAAGCTAAATAAAGCCAATTACGTGACAGCATGTTGAAATAAATGTTTAAAAATAGGAAATTGACAAAGCACTCCTGCTTTATCAACACGACGAACGGCCCAAAGAAAGCACGTTTTCGATTTTAAGGAATCTGTGAAAAGCAGCCGTTACGGATAAATGTTGTCTTGGCTGAATAAATGACTGTTGTGACACATGAACAACGTTCCTTTTTCCTTAACTTCTCTACACCTTTAACCCACATCCTGATGGGTGTTGCACAAGAAGCTGTGGTTAGCTGACAGTTAACGAGGGAAGTTGCTAGGAATGGCTGTGAGGCTGAGAAAGTCAAAGAGCAGCTTGCCAACACATGGGGAAGCCACTGATAGAGCCGCGTAGTATTGTGGTTATTATTCAAGCTCTGCCAGGCTCAATTCATCCATACAGCACCTGCTTTACTTAACTGATTAGCCCTTTTTCTCTAGCTTACATTGCCCACATGTATCATTTTCTATAGAGGTCTTGAGAAACTGTGGGTGTCTCATCAAGATATGATCAGCCTTCTGTTGTAATGTGTGGTGTGGAGAACTGAAAACTGATCAGCGTCAGACATGGATACTTCCAAAATAGTGATTCAGTCATTTATACCCACTTCATAACTCATACAACATGCAAACTATCACCCACACCATGAGGGTCATTCTTGGATATCGGGGAAGAATATATATATATATGAATTTATATTTATCTATAGATCAGAAAAAGAAATCATCACTAGTGTCGTGTGTGTGTGTGTGTGTGTGTGTGTGTGTGTGTGTGTGAGTTGGTTTGAATGAGACAAACACAACTGTGAGGACATGTTCCATGAGTGTCTTCTTTGTCAAATGAACAGTCATGTGGAAACCCTGAAATCCACATATTCATGGAAATGTTTCTGGTCAAATGTTACTATGAGACATTCACTGAAGGACATGTGCATACAAAGAATGGGGCTAATGCGTACACACACACAAACACACACACCCTTTAGAGTAGCATGTCTTCTTTACCTTTGGCCAAGTCTTTGCGGAGGTCCATGACAGCAGCCATGTCACAGTCGACCGAGGCGTACGCATGGGGGATGGTGGTCTTCGACTGCGTTAGTCTTTGAGCAATCACACGGCGGATATTTGAGGCTGGGATCTCTGTGAAAGTGCCCTGAGGATGACAAGTGAAGGGAAGGGGACGTAAATAATTGAATAAGGATGAAAGGGCATTTTGAGAGGGACAACAGGGAAAGACGAATAGATGAGAAAAAGAGAAGAGTGACATATCTCTGCTGCCGTCAATCACTTCATAAATGCAGGGAGGTATTGACAAGTGTGACTGACTGATCTTATAAAAAATGTGTGCTTTCGGTTATTTAGAAACCCAGCCTTTGACATCAATGGGTCATATCTTACAGCATACAGATTCATGAGGACTACAATTTGATATGATGCAAAGCAAAACTGCCAACAGGCAAACAAATGCACACAGAGACTAGAGCTAAGATGCCAAATTCAGTTCTGGAATACTGAAGATGATCATTCATCCATCCCATTCGGGCGTTGACACATGCCAAAACATGGAAGATGGGATGTTGTTAAGTGTCTGCGTCTTGTGTTTGTGTGTGTGTGTGTGAGAGAGAGAGAGAGAGAGAGAGAGAGAGAGAGAGAGAGAGAGAGAGAGAGAGAGAGAGAGAGAGAGAGAGAGAGAGAAATGGTGAGAGGAGGGCTCACCGGTGCTCCTGGTTTCCCTGGTACAGACAGTGGAGGTATGTTGGGTCTGCTGCCTACGGGTGGAGGGGGAGCTGCCGGGGTGGGAGCAGGACTTGGGGCAGCCGGGGGAGCAGCCACGACTGGTGTTGCTTTGGGAGCAGGAGACGCCTTCAAGAGATTCAACGCATCTCTGTTTAAGTGAAAACAAACAAAAAATGATATATGTGGGCTTCATTTTATACTTCTATTGGCCTGAAGCCAAACATTAACTGTTCACTTCCTGATAACCTGTCTGCACTCTTTCAATGTGTCTATAAATGTAGGTTAGCATTATATGCTGTATTATTTGTCGAACTTGTGAGTAGGCCACTTGATATTTTCCATTGTGGAGCTGGAGGGGGAGAAGGAGGAGCAGTGTGTGGAAATAACAAGCTGTAAAGTCACCTGAACTAACATGCCGGTCAACACAACCGCACGCGCTCCAACACGCAGACTGTAATAATGCTTCTGTATCAATTTTATTTGGGTCCATTGTTAAACAGATGAATTATGCTATTTCAAGCCACTGGAAAACTTTTCCTTTTCATCATGCTTTTCCTCAATTCTGATATTTATAATGGTGGCCTATTTTTTCTAGTGTGAAAAACTAAATAAAACTATTTCCTTCTGCATGAAATTGCTGTCATTTCATTATAATTTCATTAGAAAGGAAGTTACAAGTGTATGATACAGCACTGGCAGAGCACAACAATGCATTATTCACCCATATTCTCCCACTGGGCAAGCTTGTTTGTATGTGTGTCAGGCTTGTAGAGAGAGGTAACTTTAGGTTAACTTCCAGTGGATGGGCGTCATGAGAATCATTTGCTAGTCACAAACAAACCCCATCAGAGTAAGAGCGGGCAGGATCAGGTGTCAGCTGCAGCGAGGGACAAGCTTATTCAAAACCTTGGCTTCGATATCCTTCCCGCTGGCATGGACATCCCTACTTTTCACTTGGCATCTGTTTCCTTCGGTACTACAGTAAAACAGTACAGACTAATTCATTTTTGGTACACCTAGTTGCATAGTTAAAGGACAACCTTTACATCTCTGATGAGGGTGAATTCTCCAGCTCTTCCCACAGCTAACTTGAGGGATTCTTTCTCTCTCGGTCAATATCAATTATATCACACTGGGCTGTTCGATTTCTCTGTATTTGAATACATCAAATTACTGCTGTTTCAAAGGGGTAGTAGAGGAAGCCACTGCGGCACTCGAGCATTGAGAGACACAGAACAGAGAACGCTAAAGAAAGGGGGTATCATGATTTAGTGAAAGATCTGTCCTGGATTTCTTTTTTTTTTTTTTTTGCCCATTAATTTTGGTCTTAGCAGCCAAAGGGGTAGGAGGGGCAGGTATCAGGTGTGCCTGCTTGAAGCTCTGTTTCCAGTTCAGTGCACTGGAGTCCACCTACCCACTTGCATACAGTCTTTTGTCTGGACCAGCTGCCTCTGACCTCACCATGTAGCCAGGAACAGTCTGGGCCCCACAGCTATTTTCTCCGTGTCCCTCTCTGAGCTTCATCTTTCTATTTCCTCCTGCACACTGGCTCCCCCCTTTTTCTCACTGATAGGAGTATTTGTTTGAGGAGGGACTGAGGCAACTTGGAATTCCCCCAACTAACCTGAGAGGACCACATTGAGGGTTTAATGATTACAAACTCCCACATAAAGAAAGGAAATTAAAATGCAGCATAGATGTTATGTGTGACTTATAAGTTGAATGCTTGACTGAGCTAATAAATGAACAAAAAGATGATACAAATCAGAATAACTGAAACTGTGAATAAGTAAAATGTTTTAAAATTAGTTGTGCAAAACCTTCCTTATTCTCAGTGAGAATGTATTTGGAATATGCCATCAAAATATACAAATGCAAGAGGAAGTCAAGTCGACAGCAGTGGCCAATTGACGATGACGCCATCGGCAGCTTTTTGTAGTTGGATGGCATGTGCTATTCACTCCGACCGTTTACACCCCTACTGACAGCCAAGGCAAAGGAGCCTCTGAAAGACTGGGAGAGGGTGAGCAGAATATTAAAAGGGAACGAGGCAGCTTTCACATGCACATCAACACATACACACACAGATAAAAATTGGCACTGGGTGTACACACATGAATAAACTTTGTCTTCTACTGCCACCTAGGACAAGTTAAGACAGGAGACACCACTGGACCAATGTGAAGGATGTGTCCACATCTGAAAAACCCATGATGGCTGAAAGTCCAGTGTAAAAGAGGACTATAAGGTAGTCTGAGTAGTCATTTTCTAATAGTGTTATGAGAAGATGTTGACTCTAGTAACATCACTAGAGAAGCATTACATACGTACAACAACAGCACATCTGAACTGACAAAAAAAAATAAAAAAACATAGAAGTTTTTTTTACAGTTTCTTATGTAATGTGTTGCAGGAGATGTGCCTTTAAAACAATGGAAGACATCCCAAAATATATCAACAACGTCGTAAGGAGACAATATGACAATATGGCTGACACTGACATGCCAACACTCTTTTCAAACAGTCCCTTGTTTTAAATAGCCTCAGTTTGCCTATACATTCAGCATGTAAGCTTTTTACAGAGGCTCTTTGTGTATTCTGACTACATGATTAATTTGAAGTAAAGTTTTAATTTGAGCAAAAGAGCAGCTCTGGTGCTGTACATGCCAGAGAGTAAAGAAAACCTCTCATTCTTAATGAATACCTGAGTTGGTCAAGGTCAAACATGTCATTAAAAAACTTCTCTTTCTTCTTCCCTCTCCAGCCCCCACTGCCATTTAATCCCTTTTTGTGAGTTTTTGCTATTAGCACTTTGATATGGAACCAGTGAATATGTACTGAAACCTACACCTGTGATGGCAGTGAAGAAAGATAAATGCAGAAAAAAGCAGTAATCAAAATGAGTTTCATTGTACTCAATCTGTATTTAAGACTTGCTATGGATTATGTAACATGCTATGATCTCATCTCTGAGTTGCGTGACCTCTGTTATTCATGCCCACCAAAGAGGGGCCCCACTAGAGCACAGGGTGGAATGGGAGGGGTACCTTTACCCGGTTTCAGTCTTATCTGATGTGCCAAAGGACAAAGGAGGGGAAATTGGGTCTATTCTGCCCTCCCTCGAAGGAGCTGAGCCTATATGAAACTATTCTCTTCAAGGAGATTTGGTTTCAAACAAGAACAGAACTGTCCAGTCTCACAACATACCATAGCCTATATATATATCTAGGATCAGATATTCTGTGACATGAAATTGAACAGATCTAAATATACAAAAGACATGGGTTAAAAGGAAAAGGCTAAATCACACCAATCTAAAGATGTTGCCATTAACCTGCAACTCAGTATTTCATAAATATGAACAATATTTCCTATGGTTATGATAAATAGATCACTTAGCTTTAGCAAAAACTTCACACTAGATCACAGATAACTTCCTGATAACTTATTGTACGTCTATGACTGAATCATAGATAACATCTTAAAGGATGTCTCTTTTTGCAATCATATTGGAAACCGAATGTTACTGATTTATTAGCAGGTTTTTCAAACTAATTAACATTTGTATTCATCAGTGTCCTTTCCTGACGTTTCCAAACAGAAAAGCCACATAATAGAAGAGAAAAATACACCTTTCATTCCCATGCTAGGTTGTGCCTTAGCTTTGTGTCGTTCTTTTTGTCTGTGGCTTGGCCAGCACACTGTTTGGAACAGCACATCATTTAATTCAGGAAGGCCTCTTAGCAAAGACACGCAGTGGCTTTTCTTAAACCTACAGTATTTGCGTCCAGTCTTTCATCTCCTGCAGAACACTCCTCTGCTTTCTGTCACAGGCTTCCGTTCTGAACACTGTCTGAGCCAATTAGCCAGCCAAGGTGTCAGTATGCAAATCTGGAGTCCAACGCATGGCTTAAAGAGAAGTAACTGAGCAATCACGTCAAATCAAATCACTGGAATATAATTAAAACTGCATTACTAATTAAACAATTCAAACTTCAAAACCTAGAAATCATGTCGACACCCACATAGCACAGAGCACGCTCGTATTTATTTAACAAGGCAATTAATTACAACTTTCTACCAAAGGAATGACAGAAAACTGTTTTCTGTTGAGAAAACTGCCTTTTCTCAACAGTGTTCCCTTCATGCTTTACTTTGTATCTGAAGGTTTGATTTTTCATTTTCTGTTGGCAGCAAGGGTTGCACACCTGGCACCAGGCTTCTGAGAAAAAACACTATTCTAAATCAGCTAAATAAGAAGGCATATGAGATGCTCTCAACTGCAAACACATTGATATTGAGGTTGATAAGATGGATGTTTGTACACATACAAATCTCTACGGAAATACTATAAATGCAGCTTTGAATCAGCCCTTTTGTTGCATTTAAAACAAGCTGTGCCTGAAGAGAAAAGGCTTCGCTGAATATCTATCATTCTTTACAGTGTCTGGTTTATGAAGCTTCATATATATTTCGCTTTTAGTGGCTAAGACACAAATCCCTGAAAACATATGGTCTGCGTTTCTATGGTCACCAGTGGGTCCTGGAGACTGGGTTGCTATGGTGACCGAAGTTGCTTAATGAGATTCCCCAGCAGGGTGTTTGGTGGGTAACGAGAGCATTCAATCAGGTGCTTACTGACAGCAGGTAGCCATTAGATGTGTGTGTGTGTGTGTGTGTGTGTGTGTGTGTGTGTGTGTGTGTGTGTGTGTGTGTGTGTGTGTGTGCCTGCGTTCACAGCTCTCTGTGGTGTGAATTCACCACATAACAGGATTGAAATACCTGAAATGTTAACCACTGCATTTCTTCACTCATCTAGTGTCATTTTAATTCACACTGCCAACACGGTGTTGTAACCCTCCTTGAAATGTTTGACATCGCTTTCCTTCAGAGACACTGGAGGGCTACAGAGGCCACAAGGGGACCCCTCCAATCTGAGCGCTTTCGCCTCGTACAATGCAAAACAAGCCCTGACTGCTGACACACGACTTCCTCTGTAGATATGATCTACAACAATCATATTAACCACAAAAAAAAAACAACAAAAAAAAGGGAAGCAAAATAACCATCCCAAAATAATAAAATGAAACTGCATTTGTATTAACTAGAAAAAAATGCTGTCAAAACATTTCCATCAGGAACAAGCAAAGTAGTAGTTTTTATTTGCATAATCTGACTGGGTCCACTGAAACTGATGTCTGCATGTTTGTCGTGTAAACAGGGAGGTTCTGCATCGTACAAGCTTGCATCAGGGAGGATACACCTCACATGAGGCACATAACAGGCCTGAAAGCTAACCCATTCATCGTACTCACTCCTTAGTGATAAGTCCTCTTGGCCCAGTGGGTGTGGCCAATTTCGGGTCTATACCATGGGTTTCCAGGATATGCCTTGCTGCTGGACTCAGACGTAACCTGGACAAGGAAGTGAGAGTAAGGCACAATTTAACAACAGTTCCATTGTAGTTCAAGTTGTGAACTTTCTGATTTTGATTTAAATGCCTATTATGAATCCTGATTGTAATTAGAAAGAAAAAAATCTAATTCTATTTCTATTTTTATTTCCGAAGTGTTAGAAAGTCCTAGTCCAGCAAAAGGTAATGCAAAACAGGGTAAAGGACCTACTGCGTTGCTTGGATACCATCTCATTTTTTCAGTTTCACTTCCACTTGACCTGACTGACTTAATACAGCCCATTGCTGTGTCTATCACCTAATAATCATGCTGGCCTACAACATGCCCATGTTTTATGGTTCAGCCCTGTCAAGCTGATCCAGCCAAGGTGCAAATCTAAATATGTGGATGGGCTCAGCGTAAAATGTTTGCATAACAAATAGGCCCTGTTTGTTCTGTGGCAGCTCTTTTGCTTTCCACTCGAGTATTTATTGTGTAAACAGGGTAGGTAGGCTCTCACACATTTTGGAATGTCAACAGACAAAGCTGGTCTTATTCAGCGTCTTGGATGGTGGTAGATACTGGGAAACCTGAAATCAGCATGGCCGTATACTGAACGATGATATCTATATAACAACCACAACAAAACAGAGATCATTATATATCAGAGTAGTGTTGGAAACACCTTCAAGTTTGACATATGACAAGCATAATTAGGGGCAAAGTCACCAATTGTGGGGCTGAAACAGCACACAAGTTCTGACAAGATGGCTAAATTGTAAGTTTTGATGTCTACAACCGCTGGGGCCCAGAAGATGTAGCCCTCCATTATGGCCACATTAGGCATGGAGGTGAGTGAATAGACCTGTATTCACTCTATAGGTTTCAGCAACTTCCCACTGCCATTTAATTCACAGTAGACATGTATGATTTCTGCTGTGAAAAAGACAAAAGACGACACTCACGGTCCCGATGTGGCTGATTTTGGTGGTGGAGGAGGTGGAGAGGGAGCAGCTGGGGGCATCACTGGGGCAGCCTCTGCATGTGTAGCAGGTGGAGGTGCAGATGGAGCTGCAGCCTCTGGAGGGGGGATCTCAACCTGCTTCCAGTCCTGCCCTTCCTCCACCATGAGGGCAATGAGGGTACCCAGGCGCACGTTGCGACTGCCCTCCTCCATCTGTAAAGAGGGTGAGAGACATGCTTATATAGCATCATAAGTGCAACTGAGGCTGTTAGAATAAAGGAGGTCTTTTATGATTTCGAAGCAAGAATAAAAAGAATCGATGAAAGGAAGATGAGACTGAACCAGTAGTTTGATACTTTCACGATGTGTATATGTGGGGACCTATGTGAAAAATGGCACTCATCCACATCACCTTCCATCATCACGTTTTCTCTCTTTGTTAACTTCTTAAAAACATGACTGTGCAGTAATAGGTTCCTGGAGCGCAATGAATGTGTTTTCATGTTGCTCATAGCTGTCAACTATTGATTCACTATCTTGTTACAGAGTAATCCAAATCCATTGCAAGCCTTTTGCTACCCTCCCCAAGCTGTGCACGGTGTTGTTCCTCCCTCAGTATTGATCAGTGTAAATGAAAGGCCATGCACAACGCACGGGACTGGGCTGCTGCACTTCATCTCTTTTCAAAAGGTGCCCACTTAGCGAACTGCATCTTAAAGGTGTCACTCGATACAAGAACAGAAGAGGAAGGCGACAAATCTTTTTACCATCTTCTTCCGAAAATGGCAAAAAGATATTAGATCCCGGCTGTGTTGCTGTATTCAATCATCAAACGTCACCACTGATCAGCCAAGAGATGACAACCGGCATTTTTTAACAACTGACCAAATGAAAGAATATGGCATAATTTCACAATAAAATGCTGCAAATTGAAAGCACCATCAGTAAATCCACAGTTATCAACAAACTCCACCCCCTCCCCCTCCCCCTCCCCCTACCTCTCGCAGGCTTGCAAACTCAAAAGCAGCAGTCCAGTGATAATATCCACCTGACTGCAAAGAACAGCAAATTATATGAACACCTGAGCTCGCTGATAGAAAGAGCTGCATTTCCATGCTTATTCTGAGCTCATTAAGTTTAATGTCGACCTGTTTGCCCAGCAGAAGGTTATGAAGATAAAGACACAAAGATGGACATGCAAATCGACTTGCAGCTTGAATCAGCAAGTAGCTCTGCACTGCAAAGTACTGTCGTGTTGGGGTACGAACATTTGCCTAGATTTAATAAATAATAACATAGTGAAGTTTAATAGGCACCTTATACTTCCTTGACCCCACTGGACTTTGCTGTAAAGTAATGCCTGCGCAGCTCCTGCACATAACAAACTACGCTATGGACTACACCCCAGGTTGTACAACACATTACTGACAAAACATTAAGATAAAGTATAAACCTGGAACAATAGGTCTGATGTGTGATTAACACAGAACTGCTATGGGAGGTGATGGATAAGTGTAAGCACAGGGGCCTCTCAGGGAAACTTCTGGAAATTTCCACAGAGATCCCTCTCTTCAGTCCCCAAGGGATTTTTCCACATGGTAGGGCCTAGAGACGAGTATGTTTTCTACGATGACGGTGGTATCATGACACAAGCAGTGCTGTGACATGTGATATGTTGACAGCCATCGAGATATCCGTGTGTAACTGAAGAGGAAAATGTATCCCTAAAGAGAAGAAATGATCAAAAGACAGGATCCATAATATACTTCATTTATCCAGCATAGGATTAAATGTTTCCACACTACCACAGACAGGGCCTGAAATTAACACAAGCTGAGCACCAAATGTGGGTAGACTTTCCATTTGGTGAGTAAAATGTCATTACTAAAATAGTAGTTATTGGATGTAACTCCAGTTGTATGAGTAAAATCATAGTGCTTCCTGAATACAAAATGTATTGTGAAAGCCCAGATTTGCACCATACCAGATCAGTGTAAACTGAATTTTGACATTCTGATTGGATGTATATCTATCACATAACAGAGAAGAGAAATTTCTAATCATGTTGAACACCAATCATTGATGCAGCTTTACTGACAGAACGAAAGGTTGAGCAATATACGACAACTCTTGCCAAGAAGTAATCTGCAAGGCAAGTTAATTTCTTCTCAAAAGTGGAAGTTTGACCAAGTAGTAGTAAGAGTATGACCACGAGTAGTTTCATCTTGAGACTTGACGCTATTGAGCTGATTCTCAGTGTAAAATCACATGCGCTGTGTATAGTACGCATGGTGGGTCGTTGCATAAACAGATGCTTAGGAGGCTGTAGTGGTGTGGGGCTCAACACTGCCATCAAATGGTTATAGAACACACTGAAACCTATGGGAAGTATACATGCTGCTCACAACTCAGCTTTTGAAATGGTTCAAACATCCTGTTTGTTTGCACTTATGCTCACAGGGGTGCTGCTGAAAAAGCTAGTGAACTCTCATCTTCACTATGAGCAGAGTGAGAACATAAATTGAGAGTATAGATACTTGACAAGACATGACATAACGGGAAGAATGAACCACACACTATGCGGGTGACCACCTCTGAATAAAATAATTGGGTGACGTGTGACCATTGATCTTCATGTTGTGTCCACACAGCCATCCTTTCTCTGACGTGCAATGAAAATGACTGTGAAGACAGACAGTCTTCTTCCAGCCTGATCCAGTCTTTAGCCTCTTCCATTTCAACATTCTCACAGTGAAAAGTCTAACTGATCTCAGATATGGCTCTTAGGGGACCTCTGCAGAGCCCGTCAGCTCGGCTAATGATATTACAAAGTCAGACTAGACCATTTATGAGGTTTAACCTACTTATCGCCCAACTGTTATCATACAGCCATATAAGCCCAGAGAGTCTAAACAGTTCAGTTACAATAAGCTGAGCCTCAACAGTTATCAATATCCTATTCATTTCAACAGACTGCCGGTTGTGGTAGATGTAATGATGCAGATTCCATAAATCTTGATTATTTCAGGTTTGTAGGTCAGTTTTTACGTGGGCATCACATTGTGGTCAAACAGTGTACAGCGGAAGGCACGAACCTAAACACAGATCAAGCCCTGAATGTGCAGTCTGCGCGTGGGTTTAATTTATAAAAGGAAGACAGATTTAGCTTAGAAATGCATATAAAACATGAAAAAAGCGAGAGCTTATTTGGGGAGATAGACAAGGTTTATCTCCAATCAATAGAGCATGACAGATTCTGCACAAAGAGGACTGCAGTCACATCCTTTGTCTTAACAATAGCAGTCTGCCAGTCCAACGTAATCTTGCACATAAAAACACAAAGACACAATTCAAGCTGTAACTCCCGAGTCGACTCATGCCCTCTGAGCATCGCGTTCGTTTAGCTTTCTAACCATATAACTGCGACAGTCTGGATTCACACTGTCAAGGAACCTTTATCACAGGTCAGCTCCCCTTTTCTACCCCATACTTTTGCACTCTCTTTTCTCTATGTACTCCCACTTTGAAATGATGTGGTTAGAAATTCTCGAGCAGACAAAAGACACAGGCTTTTCACCCATATAGACCTAAGAATGCTGCATGGTTGTAGTGATTTACACGCACAATTGATAAATTGATCCCTTTTTGACAGGTCGGGGAAGACGAGGGGAGGGGAAAGGGAGTGATAAATGGGAAACTGACAGGTTGGGACTGCAGAATGTGTTAGACATCTTCATCAATTCGCCCATCTATACAGCATATCAGTCCTTTCTGTCACGTAATTCCTCATATCAATCACCAACTCATACACAGTCAACTACCTTCCTGTGGCGGAACAATTAATCAAAACATTATCCTAATTTCAGGATGGCGCAATATCCAAATTGCAGGAGCTGCAATATTTTGATGAAGGTGAAATGTGTCACAACATGACAGCGTTATGATGCTACAGAGATGCCCAAATCATATTCTCTACATGTAAGGGATTATGCTTGTTTGGTGCAGAGCCTGCATTGTTCAGCTCAGTACATATTAACATCTGAACACAGATGAGCTCTGTGCATCTACGGTATGTACATGCTTGTCATTTCCTTACACACTATGATTGATTGTACCTCGGGCAGATCTTCAGATTGAAGCCCTCGGGTCAGGGTAGAGCAGTGCAGTAAGAGTATGATGACATACAGTAATCTGTAATCTACCTCCCAACCTCCACATCTCAATATGAGCTGGTTCCACCCCCTTTCTCCAACCCCCCCAAGAGCCATGGTTGGGAATTGGTAGAGGGTCATAGCAGTTCTTGACCCCCATAAATAACCCCTGTGGAGCACAGGAAGTCCCATGTCTACTGCAGCTTGTCCAGGCATTTGGCCACAGGCAGGTAATTATAGTAGCCTCTAAATTAGAAACCTACTGGGCGCCTGGAGAGCCACAATTACACCACTAAGGGCTAACACACTCTGACCCAGACAAAGTGGATGCCACATTGGCCGTGCCATGAAAGGGGAGTGTACAAATCTCTGAAATATTGCCACTAGCTGCTGTTTTTCTTATTAACTATACACACACTCTCTCTATCACAGAGAGAGAGGGAGAGCTGGGGGACTTATCTAATGCAGACCATCTTTCTCTGCCAGCTTCAGCTCTAAAGCCCCTACCCCCAATTCTTGGGTGGTTGCTATGGAAACTGCCTCATCCCCACAGTGGCGAAGGCAAGGATGGAGTAAGAGAATGTGAGAGTATGAAAGCAAGTGTAGTGAAAAGCGGGAAAAAAAAGAGATAGAAGCCTGTGGTTAATAATTGGCACTCGTCCCTTCGATAATTAATTGATTTGAAATTTCCATTTGTTAGCTTGTGTCTTTGCATGTAAGAAAATAGGGTTCATCGTTCATGAACAATCTGTGCTCATTTGCGATTGGCATGTGCTGGTGCAGACAGGCTGTGTGTTTGTTTGTGTGTGTGTGTTTTTTTTTTTTTTTATGGTTACACAAACAGACACATCACCTAATTACAGTTCCTGCTCCACTCGGGCTTCACCAGAATATGAGCATGTCCAAAATTACACGGCCAGGGAACATGTTGTGTTATTAGATGAGGCTCGCTCTCCGGCATGGAGCGAGGGTTCACGCTTTTGCTCATGCACAGGAACAAGCATGGCAACACCTCTCAGTCACCCCTCGGTTTTTAAGAAAAGGGAAGCTAGAAACGAGAACTTCAATCTTCCTTAAACTGCTACATGAGAACGACCTCCATTCCCTCCCACTTCACATCCTGCATTCAGATATCTCGTAGATCAGTCAAAAAGCAAAAGAAGATTAAACGGCGTCATCTTTCAGTTCTGGGGGACGAACATGTGGTGGAGTCCTGATGAAAGACGAGTGATCGCTCTGTCTTCGGCAGTCCATTAAAAATTCAAACAACAAACAGCACGATGTGGGGGGGGTGTATTTGAAACACCTCATCTACACTTTGCTGTCAGTGTATAAGGAGACCAGATTTAACATGCGTAGCCAATTAGCACGAAGGATAATTAGTTATAAATGAGAATAAATGCGACCATAAACTCATCTCAAAAGCATAACCACAACTACTGCAAATGGCTGACTTTACATAGTTGGAAGGCATAATAACAGAATCGAACACAATTTCAAATCCCAGTGTTGACACACACTTAAATACACAGCATTTAAATATTCCCTCAACCCACTACTTTCACAGGTAATGCACCACACCCGCACTCAAAGCTTGAGTACACCTGTTATTTGCCAATAAATTCCCTTATCTAATCATCTCCTGTAGAAGAGGTTTATGTGTGTTTCTGCTCACTCACCAGTATCTTTGCCATGATACCATCATCGTTGGATTCCATGGTAACAACAGCCTTGTCGGTCTCGATCTCACAAAGGGCATCACCTGCTGCCACTGCTTCCCCTGTAAAAGTAATGAAACACGTCCAAGACCCTTCAATATAATCTAAACTTTCATTTGGCATTTTAATCACCTCATTCCCAAACAATTTTCTCATTACGAAGGGGTTTTTGACCTTAGTTGTAGTGCAAATGATTCATTTAAACGGTGATTGGAAATGCATGAATCGTGTTCATCAGCAGCGTGTTCAGAAGGCACTTTGCTCTTTTGCTGGCGCTTTGCGCACCCTGAGAACAAATTAGTTGCCATAAAAATAAAAGAATTCCACTGAAGGGACAAAAAGGTTATGCGAGAAAATATCTGCTCGGGCTTTGGCCTACATATCAAATGAAGAGCCTGATCAATGTTTCATGGGAAAGAATGTGAGATACGGAAACGCAGTGTGTCTGATAGACAAGGAGATCTTCGCCTATCCTTAGAATCCCAGTAGATTCCCACTGGTCCACCACGCGAGAGGGCTGGAATACATTAGCATCTGCTTAGCAGTCAAAGAGGACAGCAATTAGGAGCCACTGGTTCAGTTCTTCCACGCTCATATAGTATTTCCATTTTGAGATACACCTAACCATAGATAAATACACAGACAAATAGACCTCATCATCTCCTTGGACAAAAAGGACAGTAGAAGAGTCAAAAATCAATAGCTTAATGTTAGAGATAAAGGATGTTTAGATTGTAGCCCACAGCACCTGCTGATTTTTAGCCTTTAGCACTAAATCTATTTCATGGAGAGTCTAGAGGAGGCACAGGACAATTGAATCATCTTTGTGACATATGTCCATGTGTTAAGATGCGAGGAGGAAGCAAGGTATATGAGATCTGGGTCAAGGGTTATCCAGATCTCACATCTGGTTACATCTCTATCATCTGGAAGTAAAAAAAAAAAGGCTGTATGAGTGCATCCTTCAAGCAGAAATCAAGCACAGTATTATAACGAAAGCAAGACGGTATCTTGTAAAACCTCAAATGAATACCTACAGTGAGAAAGATATGAGTTTGGAGGCTATGTTTAAGGTAAAGAGACGTGGGGGAAGGAAAAAGGAGGAACAGGGTGGGGCAAGGGAAGGGTAGATGGGGATGGGTGAGGGGAAGGTTGAAAGAGCAGAGGGAGTATTGACGTCGGAAGCCCCTGAGAGCGAACAGCACTGGAGTCGAGATTGGATTTGTATGAGGCTTTAACACCGTATGACCCCAGGGGTTAGGTGTGATGTGCAATATTAAAGATTAAACAGGCGACCCCGAGCCTTTTCACCTCTGCTCAACCAGAAAGGCAATGGACATAACAACAACAACAACAGAAAAACTGTTAAGACTACATAGATATGCAGACCAGGACATACACTGCCTGCACACGTTTTGAAGAAAACTCAGAATGGATGATCGTGTGGAAAAAACAGCTTTTACCATTCCAGAGAAATTGTTTATTTTATATTCATTCTAAGCCAGAAAGCTAGAAAATAGGTGTAGAATAACGACATTTCTATTGTACAAAAGCCCGCTTTTTGTAAGATATGATGAATTTAGGGGTATAAAATGGCATCCCAGATGTGCTTTTCCTGTCACTGAGAATTTATCTGGTCACCCTTTCCCTTTCTCTCTTACACACACACGTACATTTCTCACCGCAAGTCACAGAAGCACATGGCAACACAGCAGAGCAGCCAATCAGAATTCAGTGTGCTGCCTCCTGATAAATGAGAGTGCGGCTGAGGCGCCTGGCTGAGCGGAGTTGCTAAGCAGTGATGAATAGTGACTGCTGTGTTTCCTTGAGCCAATTAGCCACCAGAGGCCCTCAGGTGCTTCGCAGCTCAGGTCTCTGCCTTACCGAGCAAAGTGATGTCATCGAGAAAATGATTAGTGCTAACACTGGTCCATTGTTGTGAGAAGAAGAAATTGTGAGCTCTTCGAAGATGCGCAGATGCGGAGGTTGTTGCTGTGAGAATTATATATATTTAGACTAACTTGCTAAAACTCTGAAACTGAAGTGTGAGCAGGTTAGTTAGAAGCAGAGAGGTGCGGTAATCTGAGCTATCAAATAAAGTCCTGTGTCACATGTTTCTTTTACCTTCCTTCTTGAGCCATTTGACTATGTTTCCTTCCTCCATGGTGGGGGACAGAGCGGGCATTTGCACTTTGAGTGCGCTGACACCTACAGGATAGAAAGAGAATGAAAAAAATATATCAGGGACTTAAAGCTTACAGCGTAAATATTTTCATAAAAATCATATTCAGAAGCTTCCTACAGTCAAGTCAACATCAGCTAGGCTATGTGAATGTCAAAATAAATCAAGTAACACTCCCATGAGTGGCAATGTTTGGCTGCAATGTAGGGGGGTTGGTGGTGGTGGTGCAACATGTTTAACTCAGCAGCAGAGCGCAGGAGGAAACTGAAGATGGCTGGAAGGTCACTTATGTAATTGTGATCCTGGCTGACACTGCACCAGAGGCTGCAGAGGCACTTGTGCTCTCACAGGCCCCTGAGCTACCATCAAAGCCCCCCACTGTCACCGGCTGCATTCACTCAGAAGGCCAGCGCTTAACTGGCTCACAGCACTGTGTTGGACACTGGGTCTCTGGACCGCCAGAGGAAAGCACAAATCCAAGCTGCTTTGCCTCAACAAGCCTGCTGTGCTGCAGATCATAGAGCTTATTGCTCAGACATCACACAACTCAAAAGGTTAAATGTGATATAGTTCTTCAGTGAAATGGTCATACAGTGCAAACATTCATGCTGTATAGAAAGAGAAAGTGATATATGGATGGTTTGTATATACCCTTTGACATTTTATATTGGATGTGACCCTGACAGTTCGAATGGAGCCCATAAAACCATGTCCTTGAAAAGAGGGGCACTATAACCAAAATCTACTATCATGGTTTAAGTAAGATTTTTTTTATCATGCTGACAGTATGTATCACAATACAATAATTGTTCTAGAAATTAATAAATGGCTTAAAATGACCACACCATGTTGAATTTTCTAAATCCTAACCATGTCTACACAACAGAAGTCACATCCCTCTTCTTCGCCCTCATCTTAGGCTGTTGGAATGCCTCCTGGTCTGTAATTAAGAGTTTAACTCTCCTCCTCTGTGTTTCCTTAACACTCTCTTCTTCTGCTGCAGTGGTTTATCAAACTAACGTAGAAGTACCATATCTGCATCAACTTTTGCTCTCACGTCACATGAAAACGTATGCGAGACTGCGAGAATCTGGCCCTGATTTGCTAAACAGCCTGCCCCGAAAATACAGCAGACACTTAAGGACAGCTCCCGCAGTGGAAATGGTGTGGTATACTGTCATATCGCCCAACACTACTTGAGATAATAAGATCCTGCTTTTAGAGGTGATATTAACAATATTCAACATAAGGTCTAACAAAATCTGTATAATAAAGATTCATCAAAAGTGGTTTGAGCTTTCTTTATTTGTCCCTCAAGTGCAATTATCCATCCATCCATCCATCCATCCATCCATCGTCTATACCCGACCATCCCTTTTGGGGTTGCGGGGGGGCTGGAGCCTATCCCAGCTGTCATTGGGTGGAAGACAATTTAGAGTCACCAATTAACCTCAATGAGCATGTTTTTGGTCTGTGGGAGGAAGCTGGAGTACCCGGAGAGAACCCACACATGCACGGGAAGAACATGCAAACTTTTCACAGAAAGGCCTATTATTAATTCAATGTAACAAATACACAGTCGAAAAAAGGATTTTTTTTTTTTTTTTTTTTAAAAAAAGAGTTTTTCTTAAATTAGGTGTTTTTGAGGCCATGTAGGGTTTTCCGCTTTACGCTCATCTAAGGAAAATCTTTCAATAAAATTGTGCAAATCCTGTGTGGTCTCCGACCATGTTGTGTGCTGCTGCCACCTGCTGGATATTTGGCAACACCACAAAACTCAAAGGGGACTTGCATAATCCAACGGTTTGGTTACTTCATTTTTACATTTTCAATCAGTATCTGAAAATTAAGAAAACCAATAAATGTGCATGTGCAGGAGTGTAAAGAACAACCTACCTGGCTATTTTCTCATAACCATGTAAACATGTTATCACTGAGTCAAACAACATTTCAAATGTTTGTTTATATATCAACTCTGCATGTTGTGTGTAAAATTTGTGACAAGTAAAGGAAATCTTATATAATTCAGACTCACTCTTCTGTGTGTGTCTCTGTGTGTTTAACATTTTGTCTACATCTACACGTACATCACTCACACATTGAATTCAGTATAGTGTGAGACGCTGCCTGGACTTACTGGGTAAGTCAACAAGACCACTGAAAACGACAGGTGGAATGACTGAATGATCTGTCTTAAACCCATCAGCATCATCCATCTCCATCATGGTCCAAATTACTAACTTTTTTAGTATTCTGACCATAGATTAAATGGACCTTTTTTTACTGAATAATCAAAATGTCACAGTAAGAAAAGCACTTGTGTTAATAACAAAATAAATAATGGCTGACTTCTATTGAGCTGCTTCAGTTTAATGGTTCTGGCATTGTGCGTGCTGGCTCTGTCACACTGTCATGGCTTACTGGGACACCTGAGTAGAAAAGAACTTAACCATACCTCTATCTCCAATTTCCTATTATGCCAAATCAACATGACTGCTGTGACAAAGGTGTTAGAGTTTTGGGACATCTATATATCTCATATAAGTTCTTAATTGTAAGAGGCCGTCGGGAATCACAGGTGGGATATAATCATCTTGACACAGACGTTATAAAGGAAGATCCACTTCACAATGCACGTCATAGCATCACTTATGGACCCCGCTATCCCGAAATCAAACATAACCTGCACTATTCAGGCTTGAATGACATAACAGACCGCCTATTTAACAACACTGTTATTAGTTATCATGCTGTGAAAAATGATAACGAACTAACTAAAATGCACAATTAAGGAAAGTAGAAAATGATTCTAGCAAATGTCAGCGGCTGCCCGCACAGACAAGGACAAAAGCTACCGTTAAATCAAATTGTCAACACTCACCGAGGAACCACGGTGACTGGAAGAAGTGTCTGACATGCTCCTGCCATGGCTGTGTGGCCCATACACATTTGTTAAATTTAGATAATTTGAGGCCATATAAAATTCCTTGACGACCCAGACGCAAGGAGGCAGCCATGTTGTCGTCCTCCGTCGGTGAGACGTGACCATGCAAATGCCTGACGGTAAAACAGCGGGGACGGGAAGGAGAACAGTTTTAAAATTAAGAATTCGTTTTATGAGAAATATCAACTCCAGAAAACAGTTAAACATCTCCCATGACTTGTGGCCTATTTAATTTACACAGGAAGTACACTGTTGATTTATTTAGTATTAAACGAGCAGGCTATAAAGAAGTAAGTCTTTTGGGTCCTTGGGGGTGCTTAATACTGTTGTTCTGCTGTGTTAACTGGTCGAATTCTCCAGTGCTAAGTGATTTACTGCCCCCTGCTGGGAAGATTGGTAAAGGCTCCTGTAGAAAACACTCGTGATGTAAATTTAAATTAATTTCAGAACATTCTTTGAGGGGGGAAAGGGCTGATGTTCATAATAAATCACCAGGGATCCCAGTGTTGATGAAGACAAAACTTGAATTAGAATGTATATAATCCATATACATAATTGTAATATGCACCTTTATATATTCCCATGTATTGGGCACTGATGCCCTGCTGTTGATTATCCAGAACAAAATCTTTTTTTTTAAATCCACTCGATCAACAGATATAAACAAAATGAAATTATGCAAGCCCTCTATTCTCGTCTCAATTCAATTTTTTTAATCAAAATTTGCGTTGAATGACTATATCCATGAATGACTATATGAAATACCACTTTGATGGGGAAAAAAGGAAAAGAAAATAAGACGCAAAACAATCTATGAGTGTGTCTGGGTGGGGGAGAGTTTATTTCTTGGCTCAAGAACAATGACAGGGGGCAAATCTTCATCAGCAAAATGTAGGAATGATTTATGTTGCCTAAATGTTGCACTCTATCTTCATATCCATCTGACACATGAAAACGCAAGAAACAAATCTGACATAGAATTCACAAACAATATAATTTACTATCTTTTCACTTGCAGAAGAATGAAATATGATTTAATGATATGACATAAATGTGATGTTTCTAAGTATGAATTTCACTTAATTACAGTACATTGAATACAAAAGTGACATTTTTTTCACATAAAATATTTCAGAACAGAACCACATGTTTTTAAACTTCACATTTGTATAAAAAAAGACACATTTGACAAAATGAAAGTATCCATGTGAATGTATATATATACTGTGTATGCATATATGTACATTTTGGGTTTTTTTGTGATGTTTGTGCATGAAAACGAGGAAATTGAGTGGGGTATTGGTCAAAAGTACACGGGGAAACAAAGATTAATGGAAAGTCTGAAAATCCGAGCAGGAAACTGGCTTCACAACAGGCTGGCATAGCAAGATATCTTTGCATCGCAACACTTCCTCATGTTTTTGTCTCATCAAAAATGCAGAAAAGAGCTGGCTGGAAACCACGCTTCAGTGTCAGTTGGTTATGTGAGCGCTGTGACTTCAGGGTTGGTTTTTGTGTAAATGCAGGGGGAGCTGTTTGATTCTTAACTCTTTCACCTTCATCACCAGTGCATTTCCACTTTGGGCCTTTTTCTAATCCCACCTTCACTCATATGTTTCTTTTTCTTTCATAGGATCATAAACTTGCGTGTTATTTCTAACTGGGCAGTGAACTGCAACGCAATACCCACAAAAAGTGAATCTGCATTTGTGACGCTGCTATAATCTGCCCAACTCACAGTTTGGGCTGAGTGCCTCACAGGTCCATTTGAGTGTGAAGAGACAATGATAAGGGGGCCTGATAAACTGAGGATGTGTATCTGCTGAAAGAACACAATAGCCCCACTGAGCAGGCACGGGACACAGACACAAAATCCCAGCTGGCTGTCTTTATGCCCGTGCTCAGGCTATCTTTCATCACTTCCCTGTTCTTCCTCCAGCATATATCTGATTGAATTAATGCACTCCCTTTTTAAATAATAAAATAGCTCTTGCGTGGCTCATTCAAATCTGAAAATTATTTTCTGACAATAAAAGATAAAGGCACTTGTGGACAGATATTGCATATTGTTTTTGCCCAAAACAAAGGCAGCCATTGTTTCATCTGTGCAGCCTCCTGTAACACAGCACAGGAAAATAGCTTTTACGTGTACACACATCTTCCTAGACAGCTGTCTGCACCTTCCTTACCATAATAGCTGATGTGCAACAAAAACACTCACTGCCTAAGTGAGACTCATGGATTAAATAGCTCTTCTCAACAGCATCTGTGTGTTTTTCTTCCTTCCCAGATCTATTACAACCGGTTTGGGTGCATGTTTGCCTTCATGCCATCAGTGCCAGCCACAAGCGCCCTACAACTAAAGACTTGTTACGCTGGTTTCACGGTGCTTTCCCAATTTTTCTGAGAACAATGCATCTTCTCTCACTTACAGTTGGTTCTCAGAAACGATGAAGTGATAGGCCGCAGTGAGTCACACACAGATCCCCTCACATATAGCACTGTGTGTGTGCGAGATCTGATTTGAATCAGATGTCAGTGACCGTCAGTGGCTCCTCACACACTGAGGGTATGTAAAGCCTCAGTTTGCATTCACAGGCCGGTGGTCTGTTAGGAAAATCAAGCTCCTGTCTCTTTGTGCTGCAGAGGTTAGATTTGCCTAACTGTTCACTTATCTTCACTCAGTTACATCAAACACGTCCCGATATCACTGCTCACAGCACATCATTCAGACGTGAAAGCGAGGCCATATTTAAGAAGATTTTTCTTCTGTGCCTCTGATGATAAAATGGACCTTTATTCATTTCCCAGTTCATCCTATTGTGCTGTTTTAATGTTCATGTGCAAGCCATAAAGTCTTAATGGTATGGTAATTGAATGCAATGAGGCATTTGAGGTAAACGATAAATAATACACAAATCCTATTCACAATGCTTTGCCTCATTTGTTTGTAGCTGCTTAACAGTTACACTTTGCAAGGTGGGATGTGACAAAGTATATTTACTTAGGTACAAATTTGAGGTACTTATACTTTTCTTTTCTTTTTACTCTCTACTTCTACTCCTCTGCACCTCAGAGGAAAATATCACACCTTTCACTCCACTGCATTTATCTGACAGCTTTAGTTACTGGTTACATTATAACTTCAGATTTTTAAACACAAAACATATGAAGAGTTTATAAGACATGAAGATAAATAATAAGACAAAAATATAAAATAATACAAAATCTTATCACATAATGAGTAGTGCTTTTACTTTTCGAAGTATTTTTACTAAAGTAAAGGATCTGAATATATCCTCCTCCACTTTGCTTCACAGCCATTAAAGCCTACTTCCTGTCAACATTTCAGGATTCAAAACATATGCATCTTATAATGAGTGCAGCGTTAATCACAGCTGTGTTTGATTTTCTATCCATTTCAAATTTAAGGTGCACAATATGGGTCATGACAAGTGCTCCTCTCAAGAAAAAGCAAAGTGTGATTGCTCCATGTAAAAATGTCACATCACAGAGTCTAAACAATGGAATATGATGGCACTTCAGCTCGAATCGCTTTGCTTGCTTTTGCTAATGTAATATAACAATATTGCAATCAGTAGCTATTAACACAATCAATCAGGAACAGTCACTGGTTATATCATCTGATTCATCCAATCACCAAATCACAGCAAACTCCTCTAATCAGAGGCTGTTTCCTGCTGCTGGGAAGCAATGCTCTGCTAATTGTTTACAGATTCCATCAGATCTGATGCGACACGATTGTTCTTGACATAACTCTTGATAATGTCATTCTTTTCAGCTCGTATCGTGGCGGTTGTAGTGAGTGACACTGATGTGTGTGAGAGCAGAGCGGCAAAACTGAACGGGATGCAGCAAGTTTTGGAAGCCGTCGGGAAAGATAATAACAGAGCGTGATGTCAGTCAATGCCACCGTATGTAAAAGAGGACTATAAAAGGCAGATAAATTGGAGTGAAGATTAGACAGGGATTTGCTTGTGGACACAGGCTGAAGAAAGGAGCCCTTTATTGACACTGCTTTTATCTTATTGGCCATCTGGGCCAATGAGTCATTCGTCTGCTACCTGCAGGAACCAGCGTGGCAGCTGTGGCACACACCTCGCACTTAACCGTGTGGCATTTCACATTGTGGTGATAAAACAGAAATGACCTGCGCTATCTCGAAGTCGAGCTTGTGGTAGATTGAGTGCGAACAAGGCTTACAACTGCAGATCAAAGTCTGCGGATAGACAATATTGATTAAGTGTGGGCAAGAGGAGCTGCAATTTGGTTGGTGGATCAGACTCAAAGTGCTGACTGCTATGATTGATCAGAATAATTATCCTTTGTCTCATAAAAGAACTCATGGGGCTTGTCCTCCCCTTGACTGACACAATGACGCTCAAACTGTACACGGGAAGTTCTGAAAAACAACGTTCATGAAATAAAAACGACAAGCTTTATTTGCATCAAACATCAACATTTACACGCTTTCTTTACAGCTCAGTGAATACAAAGTAAACATACAGATAATTTATCGCTCATTCGTGTATTCTTGCACTTCACGGCTGCACTGTGCTGCACTTCTTTACTATCTCATGAAGTTTCTCTGCAGTGATCAAGCATCCTTCCCAAAGGACACTTCACAGTATTAATGTCAAAACACTCAACATACATGCATTTCTGTTTGCCACATGTGTTTTGAGTGCTTGCAACATGTGCTCCTTTGGGACTCGCAGAAAGCGTTTGAAAAAATAGAACAGCGGGATTCACAATGTTTTATGTTAGCTGGTGGGGTTTGATATTCTTATCTGCAGTGGGTTCTCATGTAAACACGGGTTTGGCTGCTCTCATGCTGGCGTAATAAGCACGTTTTTAATAAGGCACAGTAAAGAAATCTCAGTGCAGTGTCACAACAAAGGGAGGAATTTAAAGGGAAAACACACAATGAGGCGAACATACAATTATCAACAATGTGTAAACAGTTCAAACAAATCTTTATCAAAAACAGTCAGTGGAAAGCACAGTGAAACTTCACATTTGCATACAACATCAAAGAGGACATAAATTAGTGAAACTGTCACTTCTCGGACTCCCTCCATCCTCGTGCATTCCTTCCAAACTTGTAAACGAGTCTGCGCCCGTCTACTCGCTCTAGGATTTCTCTTTTGTAGTAATATCTGGAACAGAGGACACACGAGCCGACTGGTGAATTCAGTTCAAAATGACTTCACTGCAGATTATCTAAAACCTGTTTGAAATCATAAATATATAAAAAATACCGCACACTATGAAGCTTTGTGATATAGTCTGATGCATTTTTTGTCTTAAACCAGAGTAAAACTTCTTGTATGTGCACACATACTTGGCCAGTGAAGCCAATTCTGAATCTGATTCTGATTTGTGGACCTGCACATTCAATCATTTGAGGATAAACGTGGTGAATCGATCCTACTAACAAGTACTGTCTGTGTATCCAACCAACGTGGGTCCCACATACAAAGCACCGGTGGCATAACTACTCATTAACAGGCCGAATCCACAGCTAAAAGCAGTCCCTAACAAATGCACCTTCTCCTCCGGTTTGAGTAATGTTTGCAAAAGGCTCATGCCTTACTGGTTTTTGTCTTTTCCATAGGATTTATAAACCATAGCAAAATGGAGTTTCAGCAGCCTTATTATCTCTCATCTGATTATCATCGTGTAAAATTCTTTTTATTTTCCACCACTATAACATGCATAATTTGTGTGATCCAAATGAACTGATTATCATATCATCATAAGCATATTGGATTATGGCTGTTATTTAATGCTTTTATCAGATAGCTCCACCCTAAAACATTATGATAGTATGAGGGTGGAGCTATTAATTACTCCTTTTTATCTGTCAATGTCTCCATCAGTTGGATGACAGATAGCTTAGTCTGCAGAGTTACAAGCTGCCTCAGTCTCTCATCCCTTTTTTCGTCCAAATATATCTAAAATGTCCTCTCAGTCCAATCACATGAGATCAAATGCAAGAAGATGTAAGTTAGATTAGACGTCGCCTTTGCTTTTGTTACTCCTAACACAGAGCATCAATATGTTTGGTGATGCCATCAAGCTGCAAATTCCTCTGCTGCGCCACAGTAAAAAGAAAATCGGCTTTGCAGTCACAGTGACAATACCTGCAGGCACATTTTGTAGTTCCCAGTGGTTTGCACTACAATGAAATTAAGCTCATTAGATTAGCTCATTTGAATGTAAAGCTGTGACTGTTGCAGGAGCCAGGAAGATTTTCTGTGGAGAGGGCCATTTCAGTTCACTTAGGAAAAAAGTGAAAACGTGTAGCTGTTCAAAGAATGAGTGCATTCGGGGTAATCAGCGATAGGAAATGGTAAATATGTGTCTTAAAGGCTTGAGTTCACTGGTTTTAGATGCGTAAATCTTAATGATGTCACCTATAAGCGTCTGAAGTTGTTCCAAAGTGCATTTCGTGGTCATTACAGTATGTTCTTTTCAGCAGCAACAGCATTATGAGATGCTTAAGTAAATTGGATTAGGAACAAAGCGCTGTGAAATTTCTTCCTCATCACAGATTTTACAAGCTAATGCCAAACTAAAGAACACCCCTGTGTTCATGTAGGATGTAGACCGGATTGAACGTGCAGGAATCTTATTCCTGCAGACAGTTTTCACTCCTTCTGAGGGGAAAGTCACCTGAAGAAAAAGCTAAGTAACAACCTACATGATAACATGACATTCAACGAAAATCAGTGAGCAGAAAAACATCAGGCCTGTCTTCGCTATCAGATCTCAAATTCAGTATCTGCAGCATGTTTTATTTCCAGTGATTGATAACTTGCAGTCTGTCACCACATGTATGATAGCTGCGTAGGCGTACCTCATTGCCCGGCTTAGTTTCTCGTAGGTCATGCTGCTGTTATTCTTCTTCTTGCCCCATAACTGCGCCACCGCCTCTGACTTGAGGAAGCGGAAAACGCCCTCTGTCCGATCCTCCCACTTGATCAGCCCTGGGTTTCGCTCTGGGTTCAGCAGAATGTCCCTGATGAACTCCCACAAATGGGTCCCCCTTGGGTCTGAGGGGAAAGGCAGTCGGTTCAGTGGTAGGAATAAACCCATGCTGACATATCTGATCCAATAATAGGCAAGGATGCGTTGATTACTCACTGTGCTTTTTGACCTGATGAGGACGATTGAATGACCTTTTGATATCTGAGAGAAGTAAATCAAATTATTATGCTTGAATCCTTTTATCCATTTGTTCTTATTTACTGGTCTCATTATAAAACAGAAGGTGTCAGGACGTGGTATGTTGTGCGTTTTATGGATTCCTCACCAGGGCTAGACGGGGATGGAGAGGCCACAGGTGCGAGGGGGTGAATCGAGGGATCGTAGATTTCTAAGTTAAGAGAGGCAACAAAGTCAAAGTTAACATTTCATTTTATTTTTTAACATGATTCAGCTGAAATGAAGCATTAGTAGAACTGATGCAGCAGGCAGACATATTCACAGTACCTCCAGGTGGATAGCTGACGTCTGGAAATGGACAGGAGAAGTCTACTGTGAAGGGACAAAAAAGGAAAACAGAAGCAGACTTGTAATGATTAACCTGATTTATCTGAACAACTGTGGCCAAGTGGGCAATCTGTGGCAGCATTATTTTTCTTTCTTTCCTGACTTACATTCTGGTTTGAGTTCCAGCGGCCCTATTTCCACATGGTACTGTCCTGTGCAGGGATAAAAAGGAAGAAGGAAGTGAATTCTTAGCACAAATCTGAGAAATCAATGTGTCAGCATTGTGTCATATTTAAAGATTGGCTATTCACCTTGACACCAGACAGCTTTGAACTAAATCCTTGCTCTGAGTACTGAAAGCCACTTTAGGGCCCTATATTCCATGTTACACTGTGAGGCTTCAGATTTAGTAGGACACAGTAGTGCATTGCTTTATGGCATATGCAGATAGTGTTTTACAGTACCCCCTAAACAGGATGGTTTTCAGCACAGAGCCAAAACGTTTACTATTTCCATAATAGCAGACACTAAAAGAAGTGAAATATGAATTGAAAAATAGCATCTTGGGAAATCTAATCAAAAATTAGGATAACCAGTAACAGTCTTACCCCTATCAACTCAGGTTGTTTGTGGCAATGATATCACAGTCAGTTTAACAATAACATTGAATGTTTGAAAGTCTAACACCTTATCCTGATAAGCTGAGCTGGTGTCTTGTCTTATAGGTAGCAGGGACACGCAGCATTGCGCTGATAGTTTGTTTAGTGTCGGTGGAGTGTTGGAATGAACTGAGGTTAAACTTGTTTGGCCTGGTCTCCCGTCATAACTGTTGTTTTTAAAAGCCGTTAACCACATAATGGCAGGCAAGAACTTAGGTCATGTCATTACTTTAATTTCGTGCAAGTCACGTTCTTCATGTGAGAGTCACAGCCAAAAGCACAAGTGAAACCTAAAGCCTATGAACTCCAGTGTCTTTACAACAACCCCCAAACTCTTATTCAGAAACAGTGTTTGAGCTTGTTTATCAGCTTCTTATCCCCTCTGTGCTTTGTTAAGAGACCCACTCTAGCAAGAACAAAGAGCAGAATCCATCATATCCCTCGCTTTAAGCAGTCCTTTGCCCCTCCACAGCACCATGCAGTGTGACCCCCGACCAGCGCTGTGATCCCTTATCAGCAGCACTTCAGCACGACTCTGTACCAGACCCATATAAAATCAGACAGCTTCTTTTTTATTGGGACTAATCATCTTCCTTCCCCCCCCCCGCCATCAGCCCCCCTCACAGACTTTCATACGCACCGCCCCACTTGAGCTCTGTGATGCTGTGGAAGAGAATGGGTCCCACGCTGCCAGCAGCACGGATGAAGTCCTGGTAGCTCAGGCTGCAGAGCTGATGGCCGTCCATATCAAAGTTTTGAAAGGGAAAGCTGGAGGCATCAATCTGGTGCATGTCCATGACCTGTTGCAGCCACTCCCACACCTGATACTTAGTCCAGAACTGAGGCTGGGAGTCACGAGGCCACATGCGGTTTGTATAACCAGGCATCACAATTGGAACTGTGGATAAACATCAGTGGTTGCTTGAGAAAATACCATAAAAACTGCATTTATCTGCATAAGTGAATTCATTTTGTTGGTGGATGAATATGCATCTGATGAGGGAAACATGAATTCCTTTACTGGAGGTATTTGTCAATAATTAATCTGCCGAGCCGTTTGCTGAAAGAGCTGCTGAGCTACTTCTCAGTCGGGAATCCCTAATTTATGCTTTGTGTTTCAGAGCTGTGGGCTCACCAGGTGAGCGATACATCAGTATATAATTGTTGAATGATTTTCATTTTGCACTGCAGTTTTATAACCAGGGAGAGAACTGAATTGTTGAATATAGAGCAATCAGAATCCCTCAGCAGAAAAAAATGGCATATTGTCTTGAAGCATTTTCAGACAATTTAATTAACAGAATTACGTCAGTGAAGAGTGCAAAAATAATACCAGGAAGGTATACAATAGGGCTCATTATGAGTGTATTAGTGGGGTTATGAACCTTACCATCAGGGTAGGAGTTTGAAGGCCCCCAGGTAGCGGTCAGCTGGCTGTCCAGGGTGGTGGATGGAATTACACTCATACTGTAGCTGCTGCACTCTGATGTACCATGGCCCAGGGGCTGAGGCAGGAGGGGGCTGATCTACTGTATGGATAAGATTGAAAAAGGAAACAATAATCGTTACTGCTTTAGGGCATCCAACAACACACAAAGCAACTATACTTCAAATAGTTTAATGGAAACATTGTGATTTTAGTTCGAGCATATTAAAGAATTATATAATACTGACTACATAAAATATAGTAATGTGTTGTTTGTTTTTGGATATTAAAGTACATTTTATTAATGAGTTTCAAACTCCATCTTTGATGCTGTTTATGGTTGGTATTTTTCTCTTTTACGATAGCCATTCAATGTATTTACATTCAGTGATTAGCTCTTTATGTAAAAGTTTAGATTCAGAATGAGGGATTCGCAGGAGAATGGTGCATGCATGCAATCAAGCACAATTTTATCTGATAGCCTCACTGTTCACTGTTCGCTGTGTTTACACCGCGTTGTATAGAGTTTCTGTTATGCAAATGCTGAAAATCCTACCACCGCTGCTTCATATTAAGAGACAAAATGAGGGGGGGGGGGCAGCCACAGGAAATGCATTGCCTTTGTCACTGAAATAAGCTGTGGTCTGTTAAGTAGCTTTTCAACCCGTGTTTTCTGTATTATTACACTTTTCTTGCTGTTACCCCCTCTAGTTGCTGTAACTTCCACGGAAACACACAAAACACCGGATGATGTGTTAGAGAGTGAGGAAGGATGTCAGTGAACCAGCCAGCTAGCCACTCTATATACGGCGATGATGATTGTTCAACAACGAAGACAACAGCTCCCATGATTCCTTGCAACTCCACAATGTCACTACACTCCATGTTTTGTTGTTGCTTTGTTTGAGAGACCCCTAGCTGCATAAATGAAATAATGAATTACATACCGTGAGTTCAAACTGCTTAAATAGATGTTTTTTACTCTGATCTTTTCATCTAGCCATGCACAATAAACTATCGGAGGGCACTAAAAAAAAACTAACACAAAGGAATTCTATGCCAGTGGAGTTTATGGGTTGTGTAAGCCGTCCATTGACTTGTGTCAGTTGGGTTTTGTACTTTAATGGAGGCTTATTTGCATGTTACACAGTGTTTAACTTACATTTACATTTGTTTGTCAGTTCAGTAATCATGTTTGTTTTGGATTGCTTGTAGTGTCTTTGGTTCAGTAAATGTTCAAAATGCCTTAAGTAACAGAATCTGCTGCTGTTTGATTGCATTTTCCACGCTGCTTTTTCACAATTACAACTGCTTGTTTCATTGTGAGCTGATCGAGTGGTTATTATAGGGTGCACTCCTTGTCATGCTTCCCATTTTCAGTTAGTGTTTAAGAGTTTTCAGTGCTATATATACATATAGAGGTAAATAAAAGGCATGTTTCAGACTTGACCAGAGGTATATTTGCATCCCATGTAAATAGAGCTTGTCAGAATTTCAGCAGCTCCACTGTTTTGCCAGGCAAGAGGTGGAGAAGTGTTGCACATGCACAATAGCTGAGTCATCACTGACACCGTTCGCTGCCAATATCCAGTTTTATGTTGCTGTTTGTGAGTTACGTGGAAATTTATTCTGAATGAGACATAAAATGCCAGACTTTTACTTTAGTAATGTTCTATTATTACATGATTACCATTCAGACAGATGGCAACATTTTAACAAAGCTTCATGGCTTTGGGAAGTGAACTTCATTTCTTTTAAATGAGCTTTAAACTGGACATTAATTCTCTGTTTCAGATAAGAAATGTGGAAAAAAAAGTGTTTGTGACATTAATACCGTTTTTTTCCAAATTGTATTGAGTTATATATCATAATAAATATGTCAAAGGTCAACATAGTAAGTGATTAACACACAATAAATCTAATTCTTGACTCAGTGACCCGTGCTTCACCTGTTGCCTGGAAAAGTTTGGTCACACCTTTATCGTAGGTTATAAACACATTTGCGGCAAGCCCTGTTACGCTTTCAACTGTAAATGCTGTGTTGCCAGCCAAACACATCTATGGTACACAGGCAAGCCACTGAATCTCCTCAAAGATCTGGCAAATCACTTCATGACAACCAAAAGTCAACGTCCTGAATGAGATTTCCCTGACAGATACAGCAGGTGACACATGCCGTCATGCAAAGGTAGATTACCTGCTTAGTTGACAAACTGCCATGCTGCGTGTTACCCCTCGCCCCCCTCTACCCCTGTCAAGCAGGTGCCTTATGAACAAGGCATAAAGTAGATTATGTCAATGCAAAAAACATGAAGACATAGAAACCAGGGAGCAATATAATTACAGTGTCAATGGATCAATATCCCGCTACCTGGGTCATAGCAGAAAATCTCTCCACTTTATATGCCTGAGATAAGCGAGGCTTATCTGAAGGAGT
The DNA here is from genome assembly GCF_039877785.1 of Chaetodon trifascialis. Classification (NCBI taxonomy): domain Eukaryota; kingdom Metazoa; phylum Chordata; class Actinopteri; order Chaetodontiformes; family Chaetodontidae; genus Chaetodon; species Chaetodon trifascialis. Next base: position 17,082,718 of record NC_092065.1, on the reverse strand, counting down.
TCGAATGTGTCGACTGTCTTCAGACTGTTTGTTTCAATTCAGACATAATGGCCTCAGCGCTGACCTTAATTGGGTTGGTAGTTTATTGTTTCAGTCCGGTCCATTTTTGCTTTATTTTCTTATCTACCCATCCACTGTGCATATTGTTTTTGAGACTAACCTATAATGGAAACTAAGGCTGATTCCACAGTTTCCCAACAGCTCAAACAGAGAGGAGGTGCAGTGTTGACAGTGTGAAAGTGGGCTGAAAAGTTGCGAAGGCAGGGGAATATATTAAAGTGAATTCATTATTGTGGATAGCAGGATGCACAATGTTTCTGGCAATTTGATATTCACACAGTAAATGTGAGAAAGAAAAAATCAATTGAGGATAAATGGGTTAATTTGCACTATTCAAGGCTACATTTCCAAAATTCTACACTTTTTTACTGCCTCTAATATTCTTGACAATCTCAAATGCTGTTAAGTGTGACTGTACAGATATTCATACTGCTACTATCTTGGCTGTGGCATCACTCCATAGCTGAAGACTGTTGCAACAAGACGAGATCCATGTGGGATAGCAGGATGTCTAAACCCACTGAAAAAAATCCAGATGAAAAATTGAAAGTTTTTTTAAGATAAAAACATTATAGCCATTTTTTTTTTCATCTGAACTTCCATACCTGCACAGGCACCATGAACAGAACACATTAAGAGGCCGATGAAAACACGTTAAAAAATGTACCGTTTTAGAATGGAAAAAGCTTTAAAACACACTGAGCCTAATAAACCAGCCTTCAGCTCAATCACACAGCATTCAGTCATCTTGAAAAGCACTGCTGGTTGCCCAGCACCAGTGTGACAGCCTACCAGAGCAGTAGAATGGGGTCTGACCTGGCCTGATAGACGTCTCACGTAGGTCCACTCAAAACAAGGCTTAAAAGAAATCAATACAGGTTTCTGGAGATTCCAATACTCTAGAGCACCGGTGTTTACGGTGAGAGCAGCTGAGTCTCTTTGCTCTCCAGATGTCTGGATTAACAGAAGAAAGCATGCAGACACGCTAGGTGTTGCCCCACCACAATGGGTGTTTTATCCTCCTAACTTCCTTATCCTGCTCCAATTGGCTACCTATCCAGTCTCATACCAGGTAAGCATTTGCATAATGCACACCCACACACTAACAACACCGAATGTAACTTTTATATTCCCCATTGGCACCATTCCCTCTCACTTGCTCGCTCAAACACACAAAACACACGCTCACTCAAGCAGAAAAGCACACACTTGTGAGGAGACATATACATGGGCATGGATTCAAACACTGACAAGCCCATGGAGGGAATGTTAAATTGCTTAAAGCCGTTGTTCATATAGCTTCTTAAAATAGTGTTTAACCTTCAGAGAAAATTTCCCCTGTGTTCTAATGTTGCACAACATTTGTTTTCCTTATTTCATCATGATAAACGAGGTGCTGACAGTTTAGGTAGGAAGCCCTGAGAGGATTTGTTTCTTTTGCCTTTTTGAAACTTGTTGGAATCGCGTGGAAGAAAAACATTAGTGACTGTGTGCCTGAAAAGACTGTAAGTAAATGCCGTCACTGGGGTTACACATTTACAAATGTCACAATTTTTTTCCAACATGGTGGCCTCTTTCAGCATGGAATTTGCAAACAAAATCCACACTTTGCATCTGTTTGAGGGAAGATCGCTATTTAGGGCCAGCTTATTTTAGCCTCACTAACAACTATGGATGACCTCACCTCATCACAAGCATATCAAACTTTGATCAGCTCTTAAAATAGCTTTCACCGGCTGGCATGTGGTGATCTACAGGTGCCTAAGTAGGGAATGACAGATGACAATTAGCTTAGGTATCCGTCCCACAAATCCCAGTGAGCGTCAAACAGCAATGACAGCAGTGAAGAATCAAAAGAGGCTCCATTATGTGTGAACTTTTGCTGGCATTCATATATGTTTAACTATTTTCCTACTATGTATTTCCCTCTGTGACATTTACAAGATGTGCTGTCTTTGAAGAGGACACCAAATAACATTGCGATGTTACACTGAGCTAAGTCAACGCCAGTGCTGTTATCCAAAAAGATAAAATCATGTTTCCGTTTGGATCAGCCATTGTGCACTGCAAGCCTGTAGCAATAAAGGAAGTGGGAAGGTGATGATTTTTTTTTTTTTTTTCGTTTTCAAATTCCTCAAATCATGTTTGTCCTGTTTTGCTGTTCTTTTCTGGTTCGCATCAGCAAAATGCAGAGCATGTCGCTACAAATCAAAACCGGATAGATTAAACAAAACACTACCCATGCAGAAGTAAATGTGTCAAAAAAGCATTTTTATTGAACTTAGTCACCCTTTATATCCGCTGTTGCCCTACGCTGAAAACAATCAGAGGGAGTTCAAACATTCTATTTTTGCTTGACGCCAATTAGGGTTTGGGCAAAATGTAACATCTTTGATCTGAGATCTAAATCTGATCTGTAGCCTTGTACCATTACAATACCTCTTGGGACCAGAGGCGCTAACAGTATCATGTTGATAATTGAAGTGACTTTGAGCAGGGTTGAACTGTATAATAGGCTGAAGCTGGGAGAAGTCTTTCTGAAAGTATGTCAGGTTTCTCTCCGAGCGTCTTCAACAGAGTCATGTGGAGGGAAACAAGAGGTGTTGCTGAACAAATAAACTAATTAAATTGTTCTTATGTGTATGTGTGTATGTGTCTATACATACATATGTATAGACACACACACATCATCTCAAGAGGTTGACATTAATGGCCTTTCCTCTTTCTATAGATCCCAGTTATCTGTCTATATACTGTCTTTGTTCACTCTCGCTCTGAGCATCTGTGTGTGTGTGTGTGTGTGTGTGTGTGTGTGTGTGTGTGTGTGTGTGTGTGTGTGTGAGGGAGAGAGAGTGAGAGAGAGACAGAGAGCGAGACTTGGACTCCTGCCCACAGCTCAGGCTCAGAGGTAATGAGGGAGTTCAGTGTTAGCATGATTATCTCTGAGAGTTCCCCTCATCTCCCCGTGCAGGCCAGATCACTGCATCTCTAATGGTAAACCCGACGACTCCTGATCTCACTGCGCACCTGATCTCAGCTCTCTGACACCGTCAAATCCGCACCACTTAGGGCTAAGTCACCTCTAGCCCTCCCTGCAGCCCGTCTGCTGCCTATTTGTAACACAGGTGCTATTTTCTGATTTTTTTGCAGCAGTTTCCCATCCGCTTTTTAAAGGGTAAAGTGCCTCCAGGGTGTAATTTGGGACCTAAGCTGCATTTGGTGCCGTCCCACTGTGAATGCCTGACCAGATTTTATTGCACCAAGATTAATATGCCCATCAGTGGTGAACTGAAGTCACACACTTCTCATTATGGCCAGTGGTTTGGCCTGTTTCAACTTCTTCTTCTTTTTTTTTTTTGTTCTTTCTCTGTCACACTTTTTCTCCCCCCGCCGTGTCACAAGGAGAGCAGTATTTGGCATCTCATTTCATGGATCTTCGTTCTGCTTTTTCAGGGTGGATGTGGGTCGACATATGCAGAAGTCCACTGGGGGGAATAGCAAAAGGGAGAGACAGAGTGGGAGAGATCAAAGTCTGTCATATCAGCTCCACTCTGTGAGTCAGCCTACCAACATCATGAGAAGCAGTGAAGACATCCTCCCAGACACAAGAAAATGTCATCAAAATGCTGGCATTATAGACAGTGTCATCTATTTTTAAATAGAGAGTCAAGTAGAGGCTTATGTCACCCTCCAATAATAGCACACTACTGATCCATCTATAAAGAGGCTTATAGCTTGCTTAGTGGTACTGTGAAATATTAATGCTTTATTTGAGGATGCGGTCAAAAGTTTCCCTTTGACAGGAAAGGCTGTCAAAGCTGTCAGTCAGAAGGAAAAGACGAGACAGGAGGAGGGTACAGCTTGAATGCTCTAATGAACAGGAACTTATTAGCAGGAGTATGTCTATTACTGTCCCACTTGCCTCCCCTCTTTCATTAGCTGCTTATCATGCTGTTAGTGTCTTCTTTAATACTTCACATTTTGATTAGCATGATCCAAGGGGAAAGAAGGAAAAAATCATTTTATTAGTGTCAATTACTGCTACAAATGACAATTTCACTGCCTAAATTGTAATTTTACGATTCCTCCCCGTCAAAGAACAATGGCTGCATAATTACAGTAATGAGAAGTGCAACAGAAAAATGAATTATTCACAATCCTCCCCCCTTTCTTGTTCTTTTGAACTCCTCCATGTCTATTTTCTTGGCATCCAGCTGCCTGTGTTCATCACTCCGCATGGAGAACGTACGTTCTGCATGTCTCATACATGATGTGTTTAGGTGCAGGAGTGCTAAAAGCATGGCATGAATGCTGTAAAAGTACCTTTTCACCTGTCCATAAGCGTCACTGCACTTGATGAGGTAGGGTGCAGGTCTCTCATCCGCCTGTAGGTGACACTGCTGTCTCACGTACTGCTGAGGAACTCTAAAAGAAAGCTTACTGTATGTGATGAGTGAGCAACAAAGACGTGACATGATAATGTGCAGGCAATGAAACATGCTTCCTGACAGCTGCTGACTTCGATGCTATGGATGGTGGTACTCATTTAGGTTACAATAACCTAGATACACTATCTGTACCTACCCCTGAGGGACACATCACGGAGGCATAAGCAGGATACATGAGAGAGAAAGGGACATGAGAGATGAGAAGGTGAGTCAAACCAGATTTCAAGGAGTGCAGGTCCAATTTGTTTTGACACACTATAGCATGGGTTTACCATTCACAGCAAGTGGCAACCCCTTTGTCTTCAAATTAATACATCTCAGAGTTGGACCACCAACACAGTTCTTCCTGGGTATCAATGGCTGCTTGTCTCTCAGTATCCTACTGTACCTATTGCAGGTACAAGACATCAATGAAGCCTTTAAATCAAGACACTGAAACCTACACCCAGGTTGTAACCTCCAGCAAGAATGTCATCTTATAGAACACCTGGTTATAACAAAAAACATGTATTTGTTAAGGATGTATTCTTATTATTAAGGAAGACTCTTCCATATATGCATGTCAAAGTTAATACTTAAAGCTGTTGTAATCTATATTTTTATATTACGAACGGATCAAACTAATTGAGAGGCGTCGCACATAGTGACAAATCCATAGATAGTTATCGCTCGACTTTGCCTTCCCCTCAGCTCTGCAGAGCAGAACTATCAACAGCAACCGATTGTTTTGGTTCAACACTCCCCACCTTTACTGTTTTGGTTCCCTCTCACTGCTCTCATCAGCGCCATATCATGGCAGACAGCTGTTTCCAGTGAAAAAGCTTGAAAAACTCACTGTATGCCACTATGCAGCAGACGGGGTTTGCCGCGAGCTGCTGAACACAGTGGAACTTTTTGCAGCCAAATAGCCAGATATTTCAGTCAGGAGCTGGTAGAGAGCAAAGCACGGCCAAAAGGAAAGTCGGAATTTGACTATTTGTCAGGTGGCCACAAACTTGATGCCAAATGAATGCTAATGTTGAGCTCTGCAAGAAACTGAATAAGCGTACTGCCTAAATGCTGGACTATAACTTTTAAATGCTGCTATTGGTACTGCCTTAAAACCTCCGTTCCTCAGTGTGATCCCATAAAAACGATTGTACAGTGCAGAGCTAAGACTTAAAATCATGATCGAAGGAGTGGTGGCAGACAAATACAAATGCCAGTCCATTAGCATTGAGGCACACACCAGAAGAAAAAGCAGTGGATGTTTTTAAATAGCTGAACTTGCTTTCCTCTCTCTAAGGAAAAGAGCATCTCACAAAGCTCTCTTTTACAATTAGAGCTTGCTGCCTGAGAGCAAAACCGTGCTGTTTAAAATGGATATATAACTATGTTAGGAAGTGGCTGATAACTACTTGCTCTCATCCTCAATTAACATTTCATTGTTAGGTCTTAAACTGCCATGGCTGAAGTGGTTTAACTGATTTTTTTTTTTTTTTTTAATGTCAGGACAATCAAAGACGATTTCTCAAATGATTCTACAATTTGACAACTTGACATAATAATTACAATTAAAGAAGTGAAAGAAGTATTCTGATTCACTGACATCAGTATAAATTTGTACTGGACTAAAATAATAAAAAAAAACCTTTGACATAAGCTGATATAAGTTTTTTTTTTTTTTTTTGTAAAGTCTAAGAATCCCAATCATCTCATCATGTATGGATTCACTATCGTAGAGGCATCATGGGAAAAAGAAAAAAAAAAAAAAGCATAAAACTAAGCTGATTTGCATCTTGAAATGTCTACAAGTGCAGATCAATGCAGAGTGAGATCAATGCAAAGATGCTGGTGATGTTCCAGAGTCTGTGCTCTGTAACATTCTATCCGCCATTTGGGTGAAATCAGTGCGGAAGAGAGTAACAGCGGAACAGACATAAAAGCACATGAGCTCTCTGATTGTGTAATTAGTTGGGCGTTTGCAAGGCTTATGGGTATAGTAGTTGCCATGGAAACATACAGTAAGCATCTCATCTTTGTCCACCCCTCATGAAATAACACCCAGACTCCTTAGGCCTACAGGCTTTCGGCAATCAAGAACTGGCTGAAGTGTGACGAGTGGCTAACTTTGGTTTGACGACTTGTTGAAGCAGACCATCATGTGACTACCACCTTTGAAGGTTGAGCCACACTGTCAATTAAGCAAAGACTAAGCAGGGGGCTGATATTCTGGTCTTAATGAATTAACTGTGGTGCCTTCAGAGCCGTCAACCTTTTCCTGAAATTACTAGATACCCCTTACTGTGTGCATACGATTCTGGTTGTATGATAATTCAGTGAAACTCCATGTTGGAGGGCAGATTAATCAATTTTTAGCCTCCCCTGCTGAGTTAAAGCTGCTGTCATACTGTAGGATAATACATTGCAGTTTCACACACTTAGCAGGTGAATATGCACAACGGGAAATAATAGAAATCAGGGAACAGCAGAATCACATCACAATGAGGTATAATGGTTGTAGTTTGTCATATTTTAGTGGTGAAGAGCAGGATTTTTGTCTCGTTGGTATTAAAATCTGTTCACACAGTTGCCTTGTGGGAGCAGAAAACTAAACTCCATAAGTTTAAAGCATCGGTTTCAAGTCAATAACAGAATACTTGAACGTGTATAGAGCTGTTGGTTTTTTTGTTGTCATTGTTATCATTCCACTTGGTCATACTTGCTGTCAAGTGATCCTTATGTGCAGCTCCATTCTAAGAGTAATGTAGAGCCCATGCTGTGTGTAATAATGCATTCTCAAGTGTAGCAGCATTCACACCTTAAAAACACTTATATAGCAATAGAACTACTTTTAAAATTATATTTTGAGAATGTTATTTTCATCAATTAATCTTGGGGCACAACTCTTACAGAAGGCTTAGCTAATTAATTAATTAATTCAGTCTCAGTTCTGGAGGGTGTTGTAAGTTCTTGACTCGTGTGCAGTGACTGTAATACTTCATACACGCAAACTCACACAACCAGGTTCTTTCTAAATGAGAGGTTTATTAAACCACTGGCTACACACACAGATACTACACACTAAGGACCATTAAACATACAAATGAAGGGATAAATGCCACCATGAATGAATGCAATGAACGCAGCGATAAAGTCTATGAATGCAGCACAAACAATTAATGGCTGTATGCCAGATAAAGAAGCGAATGATGGTCACATGTATCAGGAAACACAGAGGACCACTCGCTGGAGGTAAACTTCAGCATTAACCAGGGAAATCAGCTTAATGCACCATACAGCAGCTGAGAGGATGTTGTGCGCTCGGTCCCATGTAGTAACTTGATCAGCTGATTCGTCCTGTTCTCTCGGGTGGAGCACCCTGGAGCTCTTGTTGGACATTTTCAATCCATGTGGCAACTCGGCTCGAATCGGCTGCCGTCCCTCCCAGCAGGTCGGTGGGTGATCTTCACACACCCACACTTGGCTGGGTGAGCAGGATTCAGAGTTTCTTCATTTGTAACTTTTAGTGTGTCGTGAACACAGACTAGAGCAGGCTTCCTGAAGAAGGTTTCTTTCTGTCAGAGCTGGTTGGATGCTGGCCTTCAGCTCATTTGGTGCGGTTCGGGGATTCAGCTGGATTCCAGAAGGGAAGCGAAATAGTCTCCGAGCGAACAGCTAACAGCCTGCTGGCCTGGGACGAGGCACAGGGCCACAGGGCAGAGGGTCAACAGCTCTGAAGTCGAGAGACTGCACTGAAGAGAAGAACTAAACTGAAGAGAAGTTTGGCCTCCTCCTCTTGTAGTCTTCTGTAGAAAGCAGTGTCCGATGTCAGCTTCAACACTTTAAATTTATCTTGTCCTAATTCTTTTCCTTTACCCTTCTCTTTCCAAAGGAATTAATACAATTTATCTCTAGTTTAATGTTTAGTAATTAGTGGGCAGTAGACAGTGTCAGCCCATGTTTAAATGTCATAAATGACAATCACGTTGCATCAGTTATCATGGCAAGATGTATCCATAATATCTATGTATACGCACACCTACATGCAGAGCAAATCAGTGAGTGAAGTCATATTCACGTCACACCCGCTGAGTGTGTGCTAAAGGCAAGGTTGGCATTTCAATCTCACATTTACTTTTATCACAAGCTATAACAACACATGTCAGCTAATGTGCATTTCAAACCTGCGCTGCCAAGTCAGTTACTTTGTGCATTGTTCCTTTTGTGAGTCCTTGATGAAATCCAGACCACTCTGAGATGTAAAGGCCTTTCAAAGGGTCTGCGTGAGGTCACTGCCGTGCATAAATGTCGCCAATTGGCCAGCTGTCTCTTAACTTTCCATTACTGTCATCCTTTAGTCAAGACAAGGCCTCTTTCGTGACCTGGAGGTCACATGAACAAGAGGTTTGGGAGAGTTCATCAGTTCTCCATGAAAGATGTGATTGTTCATCATCAGGTTATCAGATTTTCAGCCGAAGCTAATATGTCTGAGTGAGCCAAATTTCAGAGTTCTAGTCTTTTCAGGGTGAAATTGTCTCTTTGTGTGTGGCCTACAATCCCTCCACTGCAGTTCAACGAGGAAACACTGTCTGAGCACACACAAAGATTTGGTTTGAACATCAGCTTTGTCAGAAGTTTTGGATGCATTTTTGTACAGAACAAGAACAATGTATTTTGGAGTGTTTTTAGAATTGCCACAGTCGAGCAGTATCATGGCCTGACTGTCAAGTTGTGCATTTTAATATGGAGGTCTATGGGGAATGACTTGCTGTTGGAGCCAGCCTCAAGTGGCCATTCAAGGGAATGTATTTTTTGCCGCTTCCGTTTTCAGCCCCAGAGGTCGCTGCTTTTGATAATGTTAAAGTGGGTGTCGATTAAAGTGAGGCTAAGTGGAGGATAAATTCAATATCTTTAGCTTCAGTGTCTTTTCTAAAACATGACCTGTTACATAGGAGAGTGTGAAGGGATTTGAGTTTTACTGTTTAGCAGCACAGTTCACAGATATCAGTGGTGTTTTTACTGCATGATTCATGCTGTAAATAAATGTTGGAATGTGCTTATGCTGATCTAAAAACTCTTGAAACATGTTTCACTTGCTTCTCTTCCAAAATAAATGTGGAAATGACCATCATGCCTCTAATATAAACATTCGCCATTTTCTATTGAGGGCAGTCAACTCTTTGCAATGATGCCATGCACACTTGAACTTGAACAGCTTGTGTTTTGATAAAAGGTATTTTACCACAAATTAAAGTATGGATACATTTCTTCCACGTGTACCAACACTGTAAAGACTACAGTAAATTACTGGTTAACCAATACCCTAATAATAGAACCATTTGTGTGTACTGAGCTTCGTCCCTCATCTGTGTTAGTCCAACATAGTGCATTAAGAATCAATTAGCAGAGATGGGAAGGGTGGCTGCAGACAGCACCAAGCGTGATTTTGCAGACAAACACACAAACAAATTTTGGAAATGAGCCCACAGTTTGTTTTCCGTTTACTATGACTTAATGATGCGTGTCTGGGCTCTGCAGCTTCATGATGTTTCAGATCAAACTTCCAGCTCTCTGGTGTCAAAAACAAGAGAAAAGCACATTTTCTTATTGGACTTACTATCCATCAATAACTACAAATACACAAAAGACTGAGGGGCGATGGATCAGGATACACTTTTTGCTGACCTATTCCCCCTAAACAAGCAAACAGCGATGGATGATAGAGTAGGAGAGAGACAGGGAATGCTGAGGGGAGGGATTAAAGGGGTGTTGTTCCAGGACATGTGAATAACACATTTGCGTTGGAAAAGTGACTAATGTCTAAGCCTTTCAGCCCATCATCTCCCTCTCTGTCTCTCTCTCTCTGTCTCCATCATGAATTAATAGGTTCTCAGCGGGGAAATTTAAACTGTAATTTGAAAGCTTTTATGAACAACTTTGACAGTCTAAAAGTGGCACCACTGTGCCACCTGCAGAGCAAACAAACGAGGGGAAAGGAGGAGGATGTGAGAAACCGTATAGAAAGAAATGAGCGAGTGAGGGGAGGAGAGCAACAATTAGCATTCCTGAGGCTGCATGTGTAACTAATTATGTGTGAGCATTGTGACAGGGAGGCTGTTGAGCGTGGTAATGGGATCCCTGCTGCTTAATGAACATGTCACAAGCTTTTGTCTGAGTTGAAGGAAAGAAACAGTCATGATGACCAGTGGGTATTGGACATTGTGCGTGTTGCATGTGTTTTTGTACATTGCGTGCATGCATACCAACAAGGCCATTTGCCAGAGGGCGTGGCATGGTGGTAAACACATTCTCACAGAGACAACAGCCATTCTCTGTTGCTAACATTACCGACATTCACCATATTGTGTATGCATTAAGCCTTTTAGATTCATGACTGTATAAATCAGTTCTTCTCTTGGTCCTTATATGGGTGTCTACCACTGTGACATGGAAACTATAACCTGAATGATAATATAAACTATATGAATGATATAAATGGCATGAGAGTGTTATATGAGTGTACATATTGCTCAGCCTGTGAGAAATACGTCTACAGGAATGGGGAAGGTTAACAAGCTCTGTACGGATCTAAATCTTGATTTTGAAATCTTCAGACTTTTATTCTTCTTTATTTTAGAAATAATAATGCTGTGCAAAAAGGCCTCTTTGCTGACTGTGTCCATCAATAATGGTTGCAATATCAGCCTGCAACGATATCATTATATAGGCATATTGTATTTGGTTTCTGAGATCTCCTACATGGCATTTATTGGCTGAAACTAAGAAAATTTGAAATTGATAAATTCTAGCCAGTCACTTAGTCGGTCCATCACTTTGGTCTTGACTGAACTGCCTCTACAAAATTAGACTGTTGTGACATTTTTAAAGACATTCAAGTTCCCATTTACTGGATGGACTAACAAACACATCCTTTACTTAAGTAAAAGTACTGATACAACAATATAGAAATACTTAGTCCTGCCTTTAAAATCTTACTTAAGTAAAAGTTTAAAACTGTCAAAATGTACTTTAAGTATCAAAAGAGAAAGATCTCAAATGTAATTTATGAGCAAATACCTACAAAACCAATGATATCTCCATTGCTAAAAATGCACAATGGAGGATTTTTAGTGTGAAATTTTCAAAAATTAACTAAGAATTATCAACAGAATTTGGAGAAATAACTTCTGTCGAAGATGTGTTGTGTCACAGAAATATCTACAGAAGTTAGCATGCTAGCCATGTAGCCCAGGTCCATCCTGTCTTGTGATACAAGAGGTAGTATTGAGCCACTTTTTTGTCCAGTCTGTTCTCAGATGCACACAATTATAAAACAATCTGCACAGTCTGCAAATATAGATAAGAACACAAGATATAACAAGCATCAAACAACTGCCTGGCATCTGCAGCTGCTCTCTGCAGGTAAGTGCCAACTCTCTTGTTTGAATCATGAATACTTGCTGTGTTAGTGACGTGGCATTTAACCCTAGCGTTAGCCAGCAAGTTAGCTATATAATGCTGATAGCCAGCCTAGAGTCTTTCATTAACTAACTAACTAACTCATTCATAATTTTAAATGTATTGCTGCACCGCAGGAAAGTTATGACTTGCCCGTGGAGAGCAGCTACCAGACTCCTGTGATGAGTTCTAACAAAGAAAATGCCAAAACTAAGCATCAGTTATGTACAACAGGGAATAACATTTCACAGCTGAGAAGCTGTTGTAACACATGATCACATTAAATCTTCGTCTATGTGATTGACTGAAATGAAAGGAGCCATCTGATTGACTGCAGATAATTCCCTGTTGAGAGAAAAAATGCATTCGTGAATGAAGCCACGTCTGGGGAATCTAAAAAAACCCTCCCACAATGCCGTGAAGCTCACAAATGAAAAGCAACTTGTAAATACTGGTTCAACAGTTGGTTTATAAATAGAAGAACGTCCAAATACAGTTTTGATTAAACTTGCAAAATACTTTTAAACTCTAAATTGACTAAAAATATGCAATATTTGTATGTGCATTGGAAACCTTTTTTTTTTTATTTATTTATATTTGCTTTACACTTATAATAATAAATACTTGTGTGCATTGAAAAGTATTTATGTAGACACTCACTTACAGTATATCCCGAAACACATCTTTGAATCCTTCTGTGTGCATTCAATAATATTGAGACTCCATAGAAACACTGTTAATCTGCGTTTCCAAAGTTTGACAAGTCCCCTTATAAGGTAAAATACATACAATGCAGAGAAACTCCTCAAATACAATTAAGTCACCATAATCACTTTCTCGAGGCGACAGCGAGAAGAGAAAGATTAATGGTGTGGAAGAGGTGTGAGGGAGGGACGTATTCTTCACCATCTTGCCCCCTCGCTCACTTCCTTTCAGCCCCCGTCCTTTTGAACAGCTGAAAAGTCTGAGATACATTATTGGAGCTAATCAGAGTCGAATGAGAAAGCGCTGAGGTGAGACAGCAGAAATTACCTCCCTCCTCAGCCTGCCTGTTTTCTGTGCCCTCTTTCACTGAGCCTCTGTCCACATGTTCTCTGATAGAGGTGGAGGGAAAAAGGTGGAGGGGGATGATGATGGTGGGGGTGCAGCTGAGGTGTAGTCATAGAGCTGTGACTATTGCACTCCTAAGTCAAGAGGGTGATGGAATAATTGTCTAATACAATGAAGAGAGAATGAAAAGAAATGGAGGTAACAATAGAGGGTGATTAAGACTTAATACAACTTATTTCTTCTTCTTTGTTGTCGAGGTGGTGGCAGTTCTAACCAACATACATTCATGTGTTTACAGAATTTACCTTAACCAGTGATCTTATACATCATCCCCTCACATAATGATAAAGCATGCCATGGTAGACTTGATAATGGCTTCAATCCTCAGTTATGTCTGGTTGTGTGGGTGTTGTGTGTGTTTGCAGAGCTGAGAATGGATCACAGCCTCCTCCTGGTCAGGGGTAGATGTCCAGAGGTAGTAGAGGTATAACAGGTGGAAAATAACTGAGCCTGTGCCCTTGATTTCCTAAATCGAAGTTTGGCACCAGGTGGAGTCAGCAACCTCCTACACGTTTACAGTAAAAACACAGCAAGATTTCCCCTTAATCAGCAGCCACAGAAATCCTTATTTCCTCATTCCATCCTCTGCACTGTGTTTCCTCATTCCCTTGAGTTGCGTGTTGCTGCCTTCCCTCTCAACAGAGGCTTTCTGATGCTCGAGGGAATAACAAGCAAGGTGAGATCGGGGCAGAAAAACTAGATAAAGGTCTGAAAGATGATCACAGAGTTAAGACAAAGGAAGTTTGTGGAAGCTAATTGGAAATTTCTATACTGACAGCAGGAGTCCGAACCCAAGGAAACTGAATCGACTTCAAATGTCTTCAAATATTTTGGAATCCTTTGTAGTTTATTAACTGGCTATTAAATAACTGCGAGGTGTGTTTGTTTCATATAAGTTTGAGACAGCAGCCAGAGAAAGGGACACACCCACCCACACAATCACGCTTACACAAGCAAAAAACATTGGCCTGTGATACTTGCACCAGTATACTGTCACCTCTTCAGCATCTGTCACCTCAGAGGATGATCACCAGGTTTTACAAAGCAGTGACAGCCCCTGTGCCCGTTCTCATAGTCGCTGCTGGCACACCACTTCTCCCGCTGTCCCCTTGCATTATCTCTTTACACATGGTGCTCCTAGCCCACGGATGGACAACAGGGCTTAAAAGGTTCATTAGGATTTATTTTTGTTCATTTTGTGGTCTGCCTATGGAGTGTTATGGTGCCTCCGCAGCAGGACTGACCCTGCGGTTCAAACGCTCTAACAGCCCATAAACAGAGACAAGGCCTGCAGATGACAACCTGCCACTGCCCAGGCTCCGTCATCTGCAGCTCACCAAGCCCTTTAAATAGGTGTCTGGGGTGTCATCGTCTCTGAGGGCTGCCTTATGGGGAGGTGTATAATAAAACCAAGACTATAAACCTGAGTATAAGTGGCACAGCCTTGCCTATGGCTCATGCTGCAACTTTTGAACAGCAGCAGAATGCGGGGCTATGTTTGTTGTATGAGAGAGAGAGAGAGAGAGAGAGAGAGAGAGAGACAGAGAGAGAGACAGAGAGAGAGAGGGAGAGAGAGAGAGAGAGAGAGAGAGAGAGAGTGGTAATGAAAGAGAGGCTTTATGATATTAAGGCAGTAAATCAGCATTAATGTCAGACTGATGCATTCTCTGCACATTCTTCATGCATGCTAGTGTTTTGCAGTATACTGTATGGTACATTATTACAGTATCTTATAATATGTGCATTATGTGCATTTAAAAGACTTCAAGTGCGAATGAAAATTACATTGAATTGAATAAGATTTACCCCCCATATTGAGACTGACACACCACTGATCGATTCTGTCTACTTAAACTGCAGAATTATTGGTCATAACCAGTGAGCTGTTTTCTCTGTCTGAGGTTTACTTAGTGTATCTTGGAAGTTCTCACAGTCTGGCCAATAATGATGTGTTCACAGTGTTGAGGAGAGATAGTCTGTCTTAAGCCTTGGCTTTAAAAAGGCTTGTTTTCCAGCAGCTATAAGTGCATATAGCAGTAGGATCCAGGGAGAAGAATGGCCAAGAGCCATCTGCCAAAACCAGAACATCATAAGCAGCTGCTGTGCTTTTATGCATGTTGATTTTTTTTTTTTTTTTTTTTTTTACATTATTTTGTTGATGTCTTGACCCTCGAATCCAGATGGAAGCATTCAAGTAGCTGGGAAAATAAGAAATAAGGGAATAGAGGCTATTCACAGCCCTCCCGCTGATTTATGAATGCAAATGTTGTAAAAGGGCTGTTGTACGGATTTAACAAGCAATGTATTCTGTGTATCTGCAAAGGATGAATGACTGATGCGGTTATTTTTCCCTTCAAATCTCCTATTTCCATGATGTGTAATAGTGACGCTGAGGGGGAAAGGGTGCATGAAATGATGCACTGCATTTCAAGACTGGTGGCTGATCTTGTTTTCTTTCAGCTGCCGTATTGTAGCGTATTGTTAACCATCACATGGATGGCTATATGTGGCTCTTCCACCATGTCTGCGTAATGACCACCTTCCTGTTAAGGGTCCCTGTGAGAGTCATTATCCCTGATCCAATCGTCGATGACAGGGGAAGGGGATGGAGAGGACAGATGTAAGATGACAGGGACTGTGCTTTCTGATGTGCCCCGCATGTCTCCAGAGGAAAGACTCACAGCCCCCACTCTTACAATGAATCCGAAGAGCAAGAAAAGTAATCAGGCCTCTTCCGTGTCAAACTCAGGGACTATGTTTTCTTTTCTGGGAAATCCACATATTTACTCATTGATGTGGTACTTGAAGGGCAGCCTACCAGTTGTGTACAAGATAACATCCAGGTCACAGGAGTTTCGAAGAAAGTCTCATCACACACCACATGTTTCATGACATTTGGATACGACCTTTCTGTTGGGTATTACTTGACCCAGGGGCTTTGTGCATGGCGCAGTGCATTGTTTTGGCTTTGTATGCATCAGCAGGCTTTGTCTTCTTCTTTTATAGAAATCAAAGGGCACCCACAGTCAACACACGCACAAACACCCACTCGATATTTGATTGGGAAGTGCTTATTTCAAATGTGATAATCTTTACAGAGCAAATATGAGATTTCAGTGCAGTCTGCATTTTAGCAATTTTAATAAAAAAAAAAAATCATAATGATACATACTCAAGTCAAATAAACATATATATATTTATTATATAATGTATAATTGCATGCCTCCATCTTTCTGAGTTCTCTTTATTCATTTAGTGAGAGAACTCACAGTAGGTCATTTACAGTGAACTTTACAGGTGGATATGAGACAATCAGACGATAAGAGATCTGTATCAACAGATTGTCTTTTGCGGCTTTAAAAATGATCAGAATGGCCAACAAATACCACAAAGCATTATAGACAAAAGACAAAATTCTAAACAACTTTAGCACAAGATATACAGTATATAAAGACCATCCTTTCTCGCGTGTATTTATTTATTTTTTACTAAGTTGAAAGAAGACATTTTCAATCCTGCATCCTGAATAGCAGGGGTGGGGAACAGCCAGATCCAGGTAATATATGCAACCTGTAGACCGTTTGATCGGACCCATGAGGCAATTCATAAATACAAAAAAGCAACCTTTTTCTCTGCAATACAGAAAATAACATAGAATTGCAGACAAGCTGAGCGGTCCCTGAATGCAACAGCGCATCGTGACATTCAGCGTGTCTGAGGTCATTTGCAGGGATGCGATCGCAGCGATGAAAAAGGCTTATCTTGAGCATCATTACACAAATATATGTGCTTGGACAAAGACAACTTTTTTTAGTGGAGTTTCGATGCCCAACAAGCAGCTTTTACAGACCACATTCTGACAGAGACAGTGTTATGCAGGCAAGTTTTGTGCTGAGTGAGCTAATAGCTAAGAAGCTAAAACCTCATTCAGAAGGAGAATTTGTGAAGGAATGCTTTGTTGTTGCTGTTGGCCTTCATGGTGGACATTAACCAAGAACCTCTCAGAGCTGAACCTCAAGCTCCAGCAGCTTCTCAGCTCTCTGCTTTCAAATGTGAAATCATTTGAAATGAAATTAAAGCTGTGGCAAGTGCAAGTGTAAAGAGGTTTTCATTTTCCTGCTCTGCCTACTCTGCAAGAACAAAAGCCTGCTCTGACATCTGAATATGCTGACATGAAAAGTCATCAAAAGGAACTGAACATATTTGCTATTTAATGTAGGAACCAGCTGATGTGCCTGACAACTTACAACATGAAATCATTGAGCTGCAACGTAATGGTCTACTACTGACAGCAGCTCTTTTCAAAACTGACTCTTGTTCTGTTCAAGACTGACTCACTCAAATATGGAAAAACACCTGCGAGTAGCATCATCATCATCATCATCATCATCATCATCATCATCACTACTATCTGATGCGTCACCAAAGAGAAGCACGTCCAACCATCTCAGAGGCTAGTGTTACATATGTGTTCAATAAGTTAGTGTGGGGGGCGCTGCCAAGGGGTCGGAAGGAAAGCTTATGGCCAGCCTGATACAATTGCTGCCCCCCCCCCATTGCATATGCATAATAAGCTTCTCAGGTGCTGCCCAATCACCAGTGACCTCAAAGGAAAATTGAAATCGCCCTTGATAGGAAAAAAGGTTCTCCACCTCTGCATTAAATGGTCCATATCCTTATCATACTTTATTAGTTCTGTGCAGATTTTGTCGTTATAAATGTCAGATGGGAAGATTTCGCCCACTTGCTCGGTACGACCAGTCTGTTTGATAAGCTGATAAAAAATGTAATCTGAAAGGCATTATGTCTTACCCAAAATGTATTTTGCTGATGGAAACTGGTTGCATATGAGTGTAAATTCATCGAAGAAAAGACTGGAGGAATTATGCCACACTTGAGAGTACAGCTGGATATGTTTGTGTATGAATTAACGGAAATGTTTTGTTCCAACTGCCTGGAATTTAGTGCATTGTGTTCAGAAGTGTTGCTGTGTCTCGTGTTTTCTTTTTACAGCTGGCTGAATTGCTCTGCTGTAAGGAGCCGTGTTTTCTTCTATCTGCCGGGCTGCACAGCCATGCTGTGCCTGCTGACAGTGGTTCTGTATTTAAATGCAATTCTCTATAGTCAGGTAATCTGCCATTCTGTTCTGTCTTTTTAGGGCCACATAGCATTGCATTTGGCTTTGTGCTTTTCCCTCTGTGTTTAAATGAGTGTTGAAGTGTTGTAATTTGGCTCAGTCTCAGTTTGAGGGTCCTTCTGAGGCACAAAAGTGACCTGGTGTCAGGAACAGTTAAGAGTGGAGAGTTTTTCTCTGCTCATCTCTTTGCTTTGTAGAGTTGTTGTGACAGGACTGAGGGTTTCTGTTTTTGAGACATATTTGAATCCAGTTAAGTGATGCATGCACTTAATTCATCTCTATAAGAGCCTTTCTGTGCTCTTGCAGAATGCCATTGCTGGACTCCACAAAGACAGTTTCAACTTGGTGTTTGTTTCAATGACAAACATTTAAATGCTCGCTCACTATCGTTAAAAGGAATTAGTTTCAGGAGGAAACGGAAGGATTAGGCTTTCAAGACAACGTGCCTGTTTTGTGTCTCCTTTGGACAGTTTTGTGTGTCTTCATCATTGACTTCATTCATGTGATGATGATGCAAGGAGCACTGGAAATCTGATTGAAAATCTAAATATTATCCTTTCAGCCAATAAATTGGTTATAGAAAAATGTGCTCCAGTTCCCCTCTCATTTCTATTATCCTTTTAGAGGCTTAGGCACAAGGTATAGTGCTTTGTGAATACAGCAGGTTTAATATTACCACATTCAAACTGGAATTTGGATATGAATTGGCCTGCATGGCCTCCTTCTCTGCTCATTTAACACTGAATGCAGCTCTCATTACATCAGAGCTGAGTTCAACATGTTATATTAACATTTAGATGGTTGCAGGGTTAACAGTTATCCAGTTTGAAGTCTGCAAGTTTAAGGAATGTAATGTTTACCTGAGATCTGGGTCTTTTTGGGATATCATTATTTTAGGATTTTTTTCTGTTTACTGCCACCAAATTCATGCTTTCATTTCTCTTTGCACTAATGCCAGACCCCATGCACTTATTGTATTGATTTTTGCTGTATGCCAGTGTGTGTGTGGACTGGGTGAGCACATAGCTCTCTATCAGCCTAGTCTTGTTTTAACTCTTATAAAAGTCCCTGCCTGTAAGCAGTGGTCTGGCTCTGGAGGAGAAAAGGTATTGTCCTAATGAAAGGTTACCTCGTTTGGGAATGATGATAAAAATCTAATTTATAAGAGCAGTTAGAAGATATGCATTATGAATACCATGAAATTCACCAGTGAGGGGGCAATAACTCACAGCCTCAGAGATGGTGTTCATAAATTAGGGCTCAGAAGCATTATGGAGCACTGTTTGCACACTGACCTGAAAATGTTTAATTACATGCTGGTTTTTGTCCCCTTGCCTAATAGCAAGCCATTATCTTGGGCTGTGTGGCGGACCTGGAAATAACGACAATTAATTTGAATCATAACAAAACAAACATAATTAGCAGAGGTAAAGTGGCGACAAGGATCTCCAACCTGATTCTTTCTCTGTATGGCCGGATTCTACATTCACTGTGATAGTCATTAGGGAGAGACTGCAGCTTGTTGATGATTGGCCGAGTTTGGCTCAGCTGACTGTACAACAACACTTGTCTTATCTGATTGCCAGGGAGATGGTTCTATCAAAGGCACCAATCGGGGAGCTGCAGAATCAAATCAGATATGTGTGCTTAGCAGCATCTCTGCAGATTAGGTGGCTGAATAAAGAGAGAACTATGAAGGAGATAGAACAGGTGTGAGATAAAATGGCACCCTGGAGGAACATCCCCGGCAGGCCTTGACAGCTTCACACACGTGCATGCACCAATACTACACACATAAATGCATACACGCTGGGGGAGGGTAGCAGCAAAGAAAATGGCCTTCAATGAAAATTAGCATTTGAAGTTTTGTTTATGACCTTGAAAGTGACATTGCTGCTTCACCTCACTTGATTCCCTTCAAGCACACAACAGTACAGTGCTGTAAAATCTCAATCCATCAAGTTGTATTCAACAGGCTTCTTGTAAACCATTGCAAGGATGCATTTATATGAAACGTTAAACACAGCTCGGCTTGCATTTGGTCTCTATTTACCTGCACTTCAGTGTGACCCCAATTACATTAGGTAAACCGCTGATTCAACCAACAGACTTTTAACAGACTATTAACAATAGTGGTGATGACATGGACTGAGCCTTGAGTAGCAAAGGAATAGATTTCTCTCTGAGATGTTCATGTGAAGATACAACTTATTTTCACATCTTTCCTATGATATGCCAACTATGAAAGTTCAAGTCTGTGTTATAACACAGGTAACATTTCATCTCCTGTAGCTCTGTGACACCTTGTTTCTTCCAAGGGTAAAACACATTAGGGCCAACTTAGGGTTGCAAAGGCATGCAATGGCAAACTTAGAAAAGGATTATGTAAAAGGGTCACACAAGTCTAGAATGATTTATTGCCTTTTGTCTCTCTCTCATTGTGGCACTGAAGACTGTGTAATGTATTCCATTTTATTCTCACTGAGAGTTCCATTGTCTTCTAATGTGGACGATTGTGCATGGGTCGTACAGGACAGCTCAAGTGCTGTCAAGCTGTCCTTTATTTCACACATCAGCAGCCTCTATGCCTTCAGTATTACAGGCATGACATGAATGCTTTTTGGATGGTTGATAGATTATAATACTCACAGATAGAGGCGCAGCACACAATTGGCTGCACGTGAAATATGATTTACCTAGTATGATATCAAGACCGGAGAAGAGTGTCTCATTTGAGGTCCTGTATCCCAGCTACATGCTGTAGAAAAATGCACGTCAGTTTTTAGACGTATTGTGCATTAGGCTGAGATAAGTCATTGTAACACATCGTCTTTGAGGTGCGCTCTAGGGGAATGCAATGAATAAATCAAATGTTATTGAATATACCAGACTTTATTTGAGGCCATGCTGTTACTCATTATATGATTAAACAAGATCGCTTTGTGAGTGTGCGCTTTTCTAATATAAACATAACAGTGACCTTCAAGAGGAAAAAAGTCAACACCGGCGTAAAAACGTCTGATTCCCCTGGCAGCGAAAAGTTACTTCTCTTTTAGAAACACTGTTGTTTTTATCACCTTGTTTTTCCTGATGTGTAAACGCAACATTACTTGGCCATCACTTTCTTTGCACTCCATCTTTGTCCCTCTCTGCATTCCCTCTTCATTGACCCCTCTCTGTCGCTCCCACTGCAGACACCTGACGCCCTCTTCCTCCACCTGGTGTCCTCTAACACGTACCTGCCCTTGACCGGTGAAGTTGCCACTCAGAATCCATCTTATGTCCGGAATGTCATCTTCCACTTCGCAAATCACTGGTGCAACAGCTCCGTATGGCAACAACACGCCATTAGTGGTCTCCAGTCAACATGTGCACTTTCACAAGGCTGGCAAGGAACTCTGCAGGGACTTATCCGCCGTGAGTGTGTGTGTGTGTGTGTGTGTGTGTGTGTGTGTGTGTGTGTGTGTAGGTGTAGGTGTAGGTGTGTGTGTGTGTGTGTGTGTGTGTGTGTGTGTGTGTGTGTGTATGTGTGTGTGTGTGTGTGTGTGTGTGTGTGTGTGTGTGTGTGTAGGTGTAGGTGTGTGTGTGTGTGGGGATGGGTGGGTGCATGTACGTGCGCCCTGTAAATCCCTTGATATCTAAGAACACAACACTGAGGGCTGGTCACACCTCATTAATCAACCAGGAATCCTTGTTTTTTGCTGCCATACACCTGTATCCCCTGTAACAATCTCCACAAATCTATCAACACATAAGGAAGATACAAGGGCTGGTCTGTCTGGCGCGTGTATACGCACATACGTGTGTGTAAGACGATGGCGAGAAAAGGTTGATTGAACCACAGTTTCCACGTCTTTGTCCTTCCCCGTGTTCTCCTTGTGACTATGGTCCAGGTCAACCCAGATTTATAATTGGGTCCAGGGTGGGACACTGGGTACATAGATAATGGGACTCCCCCATCACACACACACATATATACACACAAACCCATCTTAACCTATCATCCATTCTCTTTCTTCAAGGCAACACACAACCTTGTGTGTGTGTTTCCCTTGAACCTTTTGAGACGAAAGCTAATGTACCATCATGCTCACCAGCGCACTTACTAATGACAACACATGATAAAATGAACTCTGACTGATAGCTTGGTTCAAGGCTACCTCTTCATGTTTGGTTTCCAGTGAAGCTGTTCATACAAGCATCTCGCATGCCGGTCTCTCTGCAGCTGCTTCACAGCCCTCTATTCCTGCCTCTGCCATAAGCATAAGGCCGTAAACAACAGGAGCTGTCTGAAGAAGAGAATGAAAGCTGAGTGTGAGTATTCACCTTCAGGTGAGGTGGATCAGGTGAGATGGATGCAATCCAGTGTGGGAGAGTGTGTGTTTTCCTGCGTGTTCCCCTCTGTGTGTTTGTGCTTGTGTGACTGAATTATTAATACTTGACAAATGACAGCCATTTTGAACAGGACCTTCCACTCGACATCGATTAAATATAAACAATGCGCATGTGTGAGCAAATATGTTTCTACCACTTCCACTGGAGCAGCCAGCCAGTTTTAGCTTGGGAGAGGGAGGCAGAGATTGTGGTTGATGGCAGGGGTGAAATTTATAGTGCCAGACAGTCACTTGGTATGCAGGGAAGGGACAGGCAAGACTGTTTTCACATAATTGTTCCATCATCATCTTTGCAGAGATATGCTTTTGTTTGTAGATTTTTTTAGTTCTAGTGTTCTTCTGTGTGTATCTTTGTGTGGTTGTGAGGGACAAAAAATAGGGAGCGAGTGGCAGAGAAGGGGGAATACAGAGTGAAAATGGAATACAGAGAACACATGAGTGCAAATTTGTGTTTGTAAGAGAGAGAAAGAGAAGTGGCGAGTGCAAGTAAAAATGGGATATAAAATGTATGACAGTGCTTTGTTTGTGCGTGTGTGTGTCCGTGTGTTCACCTGTCCACATTCACCTGGGAGGGAGAAAGCTGAGAATGAGATCAAAGGCAAACAACTTTATTGGCAGTCTCCATAATTCAGCAGCTATACCAGGGGTCATAGTCTTTCCTTTGAGGTTGAGCTGCAGAGATGAATCTTTAATGCACTCCTGCCTGGGAATAATGGATGGCACGGGCCAGCTACTACCCAGCCCTGCTGCAGGAGCTGGGAGCAGTGGAGAAATGAATCAGGGTGTGGGGGAGAGTATCTGGAGGACATGTATGGACTGTAGGAAGACAGTGGAACGAGCAGCTTTAAAGTGAGGGATGTGCAGGAGAGAGAGTGTAACAATGAGGTGTAGTTTATAAAACATGTCAGCTCTCGTTCATATGTGCATACCTTGGTTGCATGTATTTGATACCCTATGCGTGCACGCATGCACGGCATACTTTATCACAATGCTTTGCTGCACGCACATAGGCTGAATTTCCCCGTATGACAGTCTTTTCACAGCTGCGTAGCTCCGAGGTGCCCTTAGGGTAGGAGAATGATTGAGCTGCACCACTCTTCCCACTGTGACCCACTAAGCCTCTCTGCCCCTTGTGGTCCCCTGGCAGTCCCGCCCCTGTCCACCTGCTCCCCCTGCACCTGGACTGGAACAGCAGACAGCAGACTCGGACCTCCTAGGGGAGAATGAACCTGAGGCACAGCAGGTAATGCAGAACTATAGGTTTCATGGCATGGCACAGCAGATAACACCAGCATAAAGCCAGTGAGTTAATGACTGATGATCTCTAAACAAAGCTCTCAGAGAATGATCCTTTTAACGCGCTGTTTCCTCACTGGCATTAGACATCTCGCCACAGTTTGCTATAAATTCTGGAGAGGGAATTACTGCTTCCTCTGACATGAACATTGTCGATATCAATATGAGAAAGTCTACAAATGAGTCGACTATATAAACAAGTTTATGTTAATGTTGCATTACTCATATGTTGTCTCCCTTATTTGCTTCTCTGTACCCATAAACAGGCTAGCTCTAAGTTTAAGTACCCCATGTTTATATCCCTGACGGCCCAGACGAGCTTTAGTCCCTCTGATGCTTAGAGTGCTGTCAGAGTGGTGTCACGCACTGCACTAACATGCTAACGTGCTGCATAGCTGTGCCTGAGGGGACAGAGAAGAAACTCTCACAGTGGAATAGCTGGAGTTTGTATTTTTCTCTCAGTGAACTAGTTTGAAGGTATATTGCATTAAATCAAATCCACAAAGTGCAGCGTATTTACTAAAAGTAATGTATTAAAAGGGGAATGTTTATTATTAGAGAGAGAGAGAGAGAGAGAGAGAGAGAGAGAGAGAGAGAGAGAGAGAGTCACACAGTGTTGTGAAACTGGGTCACTCGCAGCTGGAATGTGGAGCTGGCTCGTCTGAGCCGAAATGAGGTATAAAATACAAACAAATGAGCTTGCGATGCAATAAACCGAGCATCACACATTGCCCCAGCCCTTTCCCTCTCTTACACACATACGCACGCACACAAACAGAGCACACATTTCACACACGGCACACATTTCACATTTCAGCTTCCTCAAGATTACATCTCAGCATCTTAGTCAATCAAAACCTCCCATTTCCTCCATCATCTCAATCTCTAACCCAGCACAGGGTGGAGGCGAAGTGAGGTGAGGTGAGGTGAGGTGAGGTGAGGTGAGGTGAGGTGAGGTGAGGTGAGGTGAGGGTGAGGAGGGTGTGGTGGTGGTGGGGGCAGGGAGTAACAGGTTCTTTGGGTGGTGGAGGAGGAAGAGAAGGAAAAGGACAGAGAGAAGGAGGGGGAAAGAACAGTTGTTTATAATATGACGAGAGAGAGACAGAGAGAGAGAGAGAGAGAGAGAGAGAGAGAGAGAGACAGTCAGAGAAAGAGAGAGACCCTTACCCCTCTCTTTAGCTCAAAATATATTCCACGTTCAGTGGGTGTGAAAGCAGGCAGCCGCATGGCAGCAGAATGCTGAGAATAGTGGAGGAGAGTTCATTATGGAATGACATTGACTCAGGCTGATTTGCTGAGACGAATCAGATTGCAAAATGAGACATATGCATTTTTTTTCTCCTCTCTATTCCCGTTCCCTGGTGTGCAATGAAATATTAACTCCTCCTGTATGGCAGCCCCTTAAATTGCATGCGCGTCTCACACAAAGGGCCTAGCAAATGTGCCATTACCTCGTTTTAATCTGAACCATTTTCTCGGCTGCCTGCCTGCTCTCGCCTACCTAGAGGACAGATTGTTGATCTGAGAGATCGAAATAGGGAACAGAGAGAGACAATCCTATTTGAGAATCTCAAATTCCTCTCGCACCTCAATTTAAGGACTTCCATCAACTGATGAGGACCATGTCTTTTCTCAGAAATGCAGCCAAATGTTGGAGATGAACTGTCAGTGAGCATGCAGTGACATGAGGATCTGTTGATGATTAAAATGCAGATGATTGTAGATCATATCACTGCAGGCATCACACTGACAGAAGAAATCTCCAGTTAATCTGTGTCTAAGAAATTTATTTTGCTTTGCTATTTGTGTAATACATTCACACTGAGCTCCATAACACAGTTGAGCACAGAATGCTGTTACATAGGGTGGGATGACACGGCTGCTTTTAAAAATGAGGAATTGAGAGGGAGAAGAATGTATTATTACATAATTCAGTTTGCAAAATAAAAGTCAAATCTGTGTGAGACGGCAAATGTTAGACACTAAAGGTAATTATAGACTAATTATGTGCACTGACAATGTGAAGATTTTCTACCCTGCAACCCTTTTATTTTGAACAACAGCACAATTTTACCATGTCAAGTTTCCCTGTCCATTGCACACAGGCAGCTAATGATAAAACTGGTACAACAAAGTGTTATATCATTTACCATTGAGGCATGAAATACGATCCTGGAAGTCCAGTTTTAGTAAAGATCCATGAATTTTAAGGCGCGTCAAACTGCAGAGTGTCTGGCAAAAGTTCAGCCTGGTGCAACGTTTCTTGACGGACCCCCAGTGTTGGCATTTATTCAAATGAAGGGGAGGGACGCATCCTCCATGAAATTCTTTGACTTCTCCTCATCTAGGGTCATGACCTTAAGCTGTAAAATTTGGACTCACTGATGTGTTGTGGAAAGTCTGTACTGAATTCATGTGATGACAACCATAATGATGATCTTGAGTTGTACAGACACAAACTAAAAAAATGTGTTTCTTTGGTCCAGACTGAAACTATTGGATACATTGCCATGAAGTTTTACAGAGAAATTCAAAATGTCCAGTGGATGAATCCTGGTCAGGTCATGAATCAGGTCAAAATGTCTACAATTTCTACTATATACAACTATCGACTATAATTTCTTCTAAATTTTGGTTTATGACCGGATATCTGCAAAACTTTGTTCTTAGGGCTAATTATGAAACGTCACCATGCTAACAAATCTAACTAACACTTACTTATATGCTACTCAATAAACCTCCTTCATGTCAGAATGTTAGCGTTGTAATCGTGAGCATGCTAGCATGCGGATATTAGCTCAAACCACCGCTGTGTTCATGTATAGCCTTACCGGGACAATCTTGTTTTCTTCTTTGTTTTGAACCCATGTCCCAACCTGACTTGGATCAACCAATCAGGCTGCACGCCACTAAGCTGCACAGTGCACTGCTGATATTTACCTTTATAAAATCTAAGAAAATATAGGGCTATTTAGAGAGAGTGAAAACTCCTGCAACGATAATAGAAGGACTGTCACAATGCTATATTTTGCACAAGAAAATGAAATGAAATAGAATATTATTATCAAATATATCAGATGATAGTATATCTTTTCTTTCTGTACTTTCCGACAAGGAACACTAACGAAACTTTTCTGATTCTGTGAGCACTTAAACAGTACGGGGCCAATTTGACCTGATTGGTGTCAGTTTTTTTAACATAATTATGAGGTTAAAGTCTGAAATGACAATAGCCTCATGGCTGTCAGTAGACAGATAATCGCTGTGATTAATGGGATGCCATTGTTACTGCATCTTTTCTTGAATCTTAATCCCCAACCACCTTCCTTCTATATTGGTCATCTTTCTTCAGAACAATGCTTCTGATACTTTGAGATACTTTGTGATTCACGTACAGAAATGAAGAAGCTCTTAAAAATGATTATTTGACTTGAAAAGTCATATTAACGACTTAAGCAGTTCTGTTGGATCAAGTCTGTTACCCATGGTGTTTCCTTAATAGATTCAAACAAGCCTGATAATTTCCCAGCAGTCTGACTTCATTATATTCTTAGTATCTCCACAATGGTGCGACGACTACACCTCTGGATCCCCTCCTAATGCTTCTCTCAGGGATTTTGTTGGGGCCTAATTAGCCATGTTGATGGATTGTATAGACTATGTGCTATGCTCCTTACGCAAGGTGGTGGGCTGTGGGCTGTGAGAGTCTCTAGAGTCTATGTTAACGCAGTAGTTCCTTCTCAGAGAGTGCTAGCCATTAGCAGGCCTCTCACCCAGCCAACACAGGGGATTATGGGAATAAAGGAATGAGACTGTGTGACCTTGGCCTCACACCACCACTCCAGCATCAGATCACGTTGGGGTTATGTGTTTGTCTGAGGCTCTGAGTGGTGTGTGTGTGTGTGTGTGTGTGTGTGTGTGTGTGTGTGTGTGTGTGTGTGTGTGCGTGTGTGTGTGTGTGTGTGTGTGTGTTTATGTTGGGAATGCATGTGATGTTCTTTGAGCTGTAAGGAAAAAAAAAATAGCAAGAGATGGTTTCACACATAAACACCTCCTTCAAGGGCAACCCTTCCAGCGCAGACCACCTATTCTTTGAGACCTGTGTGCTCTCTTGGGCATTAAGTCAAACAGGAGAACAACTGAGATCTGAAAATTACTATATGAAAGCTCACCTCGCTGCACGCTGAGACACTGACATCCTCCCCAGGATGTGCTGAAATTTCAAGGGAGACAAATAAGGAATGGGGAATTGCACCTCAGAGTACACAGCAGGAAGTTATATTCTGTCTTTTGGTCTGTTTCTATCAGTCAATCAATTAACATCAAAATGATCCCATGGAACCTGACAGCTCTGCAGGAACTTCATAGCAAGCCTTCAAAGCCTCATTCCAGTGTTAGCCTGAGAAAGCGCTCCTAGCTGGCAATGGGTTGTGTGCTGTAAAAAAGGCCATGTGATGTTACTTACCTGCTGCTGGATAATGTGACCTAGCAGCAGATGACGTCTGTCACAACTGATCCATTGTTCTCAGTCCTTATGCTCTGTTGCCAACAGCTCTATTTAAGGCAAATGCCATACATCCATCACCCACAGAGATGAACTGCTGGTGACTACATTTACAAACCATTTGCTTCTTTCCATCTGTCTCTCTCTCTCCTGCCCTCTGCTGCTCTCTGTCAGTCTTCTTTATCTTCTGCAGCATTTCTTTCCCATTCTCCACTGACACAACACAAATGCATGCACATGTGAACATCAAATGTGTGCCCAAATGTGCACAGATGTGCAAATATCAAGTTGTCTGCGGCAGATGGTGGTTGCACTGATAACCAGTAGAGGGAAACAAAGCGCTGTCACTTCCCCCCTGTGCAGCTGCTGTCATGGTGGCCCTCATCTGCTGTTGTCATGCATGCAACAAGCGTACCATTCAAAGTCCCTTTTCGTCCTCCACCCACAGAGGTATGTTTTGAGAGCGTGTTAATGGTCAAGCAAAATGAGCTACAACAACACAGAGGGCGTTTAAGTTGAAAATCATTGTTTGAACGTGTTTGTACTTGCAGAAAAAATATCAATTATGTTAAAAATCATGCTCTGCATAAAGACGGTTATATCAGACAACATTAAAGACATACAACTCAATGAAAATGTATTACGCTGCTGAGCAGGTCAGAACTACAGATTATGTTGAGGGGGAGAGACTACACTCCACATCATTCACTCCTGCCCACTAAGCAGTATAGAGGTATAGAGGTATAGGTGATCATTCTCCAGTCCAAAAGCTTATTCTGCAATGCATTTAAAATGAATCAGACCAGAATGTGTGAGATGGAGAGGCCTATTCATTATAGTTATCAGCACAATACTAGAAAAAGATTTTTCTTTCACCCTTATCATTTTCTTCCACAATTCCTTTTCTTTTCTTATTCATTGCTGAACATGCTTTGCGAGTTAACTGAAAGGGAACATTGTGTGTTAGGGTGTCTTGACCTGTGACCTTGTCATCTGGCAGCAGTAGACATAATCCCCTTGCACCCCATCCTTCTTTCCCTGACTTCATTTAAATAGTGCACATCATCGGAATACATTATTCATACAATCAACTTGCTAATCATCTTTTACTGAACATCATCTAGGGAATGGCTATTTTTACTTTACTCATTTTGATGCCTTGTTTTCATTTGCTTCCAGCTGAGCAGAGTGACTATAAAAACAATTAGGTAGCTGCACACAAAGTAATAGGTGATGTGAGCGTCAAAACACCAGCAACACATTATTATAGAATCCAATATGGAACAACAACACCCACAGCCTCAAAAATACCAAAGAGGTGGACATTGAAAGCTTAATGAACGTAATCACAGGGTTCGTTTGGTGTTCCCTTTATTGTGTATTGTTTATTAATTTGATGTTCATGCTGTCTCAAAAGTGAGGAGCAAAAAGCGAAATACCATCTAGACCTGAATTTCGGATAAAGTGCTTTGCACCTAAAACCCCAGAAAGAGTAGTGGCGAGTTCCAGGAGGTGGGCTAATATGTTACGACAGGTGCCAATGTCCATCATATCACAGTGTTGATATGCATGCTGCCGCTGTAAGCTAACATGGCAGGCCCAGGCTTCCATCGCAGCCCTTCTACAGCTGACCAATCAGTAAGCAATGACAGGTTAAAACGTCATTTTCAGCAGGAGAGACAGTATGGCTCTGTTTCAAAGGCATACTGTAGACTGTTAAAACTTGAAACAGTCTTCTGATAATGGCAACATCAAAGCTGCATTCACTGTCATAAGATTCAAGGCAGCTTTGTTGTGATCAAGGTGGATCTGGTTGGACAATGTTCATAAGTGAATCTACACAAACACATCATATATCGTCTTTACAACTTGACAAGACATTGCTCAAGGACCCTGATGAAATCTTGGAACAAAAGCAGTGTACTCGCTGGCAAAGTAAGAGGAGTCAAACATGCAGCATTACTGACAAACTCTTTCTCAGTTGTGATTGTCTTTTATCAGCTGTTATTTTTTCATTCTGTTTGTTTCTCTATGGTTACAGCCAGAAGGTGGAATACTCGTTAAATCTCATTGATGGGGGGGAAATGCAAGGTTCATGCTAGTTTGCATTTCATACTTGTTTGATGTTTTCATTTCGAGTGGCTCACTCTGTTTTTTTTCACTTTCTGATTTCCTTATTCCTTGTATTTTTTTTGGCAGGCAAAAGATTCATATGAAGGCTTAAAACAGGCTCTGCGCGGGACAGATAGCAGAAGGAATTAACAGCCATTTCACGCTAGCACCTCGGTCGGCGAGCAGGGCAGTGCGAGAGGGAAGCAGCCTCGGTGCAGCCGGGGCACTGACGGCCCCCGAGACACTCTGTAATTGTACTGCTCTGAAGAGCAGGTAGGTGTGCAAATTACCAAATGTGCCGTGTAAGCCCATTTCAGCCAGCTCAATCACTGTCAAGCATTTCCAAGTTTTAAGCAATTTCATTTTTGGTTCATTTCTGGATTTCTCAGTGTCGTCAATGGAGCAGAGTTTTTCTTTCTGTTCTGGTTTAAATACAACAGAGATGATATGTGAGATGTGACCCATCTCTCTCCCCAGTGAATGATTCCTTTTGTAAAACATCACTTCAACAATTACATTCATGAAGTTCGTTTGATCAAAGAAAAGTTGAACTACTGTACATATGCATGGTACAGTTAATTTTAAGACCTGGAAAATTCTTTTTTTAAATTATGAACTTAATTATTACACACAGGTGCCTGTGATAATAGTATATACCGAGCATAAACTTTAAACTCACTTAATTCTGACTAATTAAATAAGATTATGGCCCACTGGAAAGGTGGAAAGTCTTCCTTACATGTTGATCATAGCTGTATCTTTTTCTCTTCATATTCCACACCATCTTGAATTTCACTTTGCACTACGTCCAACTTTTCATTGGACAGAAATTTCTTCCCCTTGATGTATTGCCTTTATATAAGAAAGTGTCAAACCTGCAGGAATGTGAAGGATTGCAGGGCGACCTGGGAGCGCCTCGGGGTGGGCAAAAAATACCAGCTGATGTCACCAGGGCTTCCGCTAACAGAGCTGCAGCCTCTGCAGGCAGCGTGAGGTTGGGGACCAAAGAGGGAACAAAGGAAATACTGACCCCTGGGTGCATGCCAATAAGGTGGTACTATGAAACTGTGTAGATCGTACACTGAGGGCACCTGGCACTGTGCACTGTGATTTCTGCTGGCCTTTGCTGTCATCCACAATCCACTTGTGGGGCAGGTGCCAGGACATCCAGGGCGCAGGTCCTGCGAGCTGTCAGGTGTGGAGAGTAATGCTGACTGAGCAGAGGTTGGGGGTGAATAGTCCACATCACTGACCCAAAGCCCTGGAACATTAGCAATGTCCTTACAGGAGGTAAGCTAATTGAGAATTACTTCCTGCATTTGGCACTTTGAGTACAAAAACATGTGTAATATTTGGTTCTAAACAAATGTAATGCATAGTGTCACCTGAATTAAAGTCTTTTAGTTTGTATTTTGGTTGATTGTGCATATTAAATTAGCCGCAGTTAAAGCAAGAGTTTCACTCTTTGACACTCATGCCTCTATGGGAAATATGGAGCCACAGCCAGCAGCTGGTTAGCTCAGCTTATAGCATACAGACTGGAAACAGATGAAACAGTTTGTCTGACTCTGTCTGAAGCTAACAGAATCTCGCTGAAGCACCTTTAACGCTCACTAATTAACACATTATATCTTGTTTGTTTTATAAATACAAATGCCAAAGAGTTAAAATGACAGTGATTAATTGCTGTAGCCTAAAAGAAGTTACTGCTTCCAGTCAGGAAATAGTCTGACAAACGACCTCTGCAGTAAAAGGTCATTTTTTATTTTTACAGCTTGTTTTTATTTACTGGATGTAGCCTTATATTTACTATACAAAAAATAATCTTCTCATCTAACTCTCCACCAGACAGTGAAAAGCATATTTCCCAAATCATCAAAGTTTTGCTTAATGCGCACTTCTTTGGTCTGATGTCACGTACAAAACAGTAAAATCAGGTGTTAATCCCAGTAGGTTTGAACATAAAAGCAAAGGTAGATTTCTTTTCATGTTTTGTTGTTTCATAAATCCCATATAGTACTTCGCCCATATATTATTCATGATGATGCATGATGAATGTAGCTTGTTTCTTCTCCAGAAATTGAGTTGGATATGTTTTCTACATTGCCTCAAAATTCAAGATCATAGCTTGTAGAGGATTTGAATAAATTCATAAAGCCTACAGTATGTATTTGCCTGCCTGGCTTGGTTCAGTGTTACACAACAGCATGCAGGCTACTTTGATCTTGTGTGTAAATGGAGCAATACACCATGACCCAACATCTACTTACTATGAGAGTCACCGCTGACACTCAACCCGTGAAGCCAACAAAATCAACGCAAATGCAGCAATAATGGCCCGCCATCATCAGCATCTTTTGCCATTTGTTTTGTTAGGTGCCACTCCATCACATTGCTGTGGGCAAAAATCCTGTACAATTAAAAGCAATCATTTTTGTATTTGCAAAAATAACTTGATTTAGATTTAACCAGGGAGAAATTAAATCTGTCTGGTAAAGTGTGCAGGTGTGCACAAGTGTTCAATAATTTATAGCTTTTTCGCAGGCTAGAGACTGAATGACATTTGCAATTCTAAATAATATCCACTGAATGAGCCAGGTATGGTCTGACATTTTAACTGATGTAATTCATTATGAATCAGCTAAATTCATATAGAATTCATGCCTACACCATATCATATCATTAGCTATTATTACATTATTATACTGGTCAGACTGCAAATTTGAAGTGGAGGACCAGGAAAAATCAAACATCAAACATCATCTCGAGGCACCTGCCACCTCCACATGTTGAGCTGCAGTAAAGGGACATAAGATTAAACAAAATGCAGATGTCTTAATATTAAATCGCTGCTGTGTGGACTCAAGTTTGGTTTATCTGAAGAATTTAGTTTTCCAAACTTCTGACCCAACTTGAAATGTATCAGGTTTTAAGTGCTACAGGGTACTGATCGCTAACACACACCTGGATTTTCAATTTTCTGTTTCTCTTGTGGCGGCACGGTGGGCAGCAGGTAGTGCGCATGCCTCACAGCAAGAAGACTGCCGGTTCGAGTCCGGTGAAGCTTGCATGTTCTTCCCGTGCATGCGTGGGTTCTCTCTGGGTACTCTGGCTTCCTCCCACAGACCAAAAACATGCTCATTAGGTTAACTGGTAGGTGTGAGTGTGAATGGTTGTTTGTCTATATATGTTGCCCTGCGATCGACTGGCGACCGGTCCAGGCTGTACCCCGCCTCTCGCCCGTTGACAGCTGGGATAGGCTCCAGCCCCCCCACAACCCCGAAAGGGATAGGCGGTATAGAAAATGGATGGATGTTTCTCTTTTGTTTTCATCAACTATCTTTCTCATGCACTGCTTTTTGACATTTTGCCTCTAAATCTGCTTCATAATAGACCTCATACCAAAAGAAAAGAAGCAGTATTTGACAACATTCTGAAAGATTTGGATTGATTAATTTTAACCTTGAGCTTATTTGTATGAACATCTTACAGGAGATACTGTGAATGAGCTTTTATTAATATAATGGATTTAAATAAATGAGAGTAAATCTACAAAGACCCTAATGCTGCACAAATGCATAAATTAGCATAAACACAAAAAAATGTTTTTAAGAAAAGCTGATTTACCAAATTCTGACTTGTAATACTCTTTTCTCTCTCTCGATGTTCCACTCTTTGGGTCTGGATATTCCTCATTTTCTTTATCCCGTTTTTCATCTATAAACCTGTCACAGTGAGACATTACAATAGAATTCCTTTGTCAAATCATGTTGGTGTGATGGCTGAACAAATGCCTCTGCGATAACAGCAAGGGATAGGGACCAAAACGAAAGAAAAAGGAAAAAAAAAAAACACTTACTCCAGTCCCCGCGTTCTGCCACATTCTGTGGCTTGGAATGCCACTCAAATGACGCTCGATTTGGAGCATTGCGGTGGCCACCAGCATCTATGGCGACGAACACACCTCAGCTGTAAAATTGGGCGGGCATGTTGACCCACAAGCTTCCGCTTGGGCTGTGGCTCCTCAGTATTCAGCCACCCAACCAGATCAGAAGCAACACCGTCTCCTCCACTCATCTCACAGCAGAGAGCCTCTCTGCCCATTTCACTCAAGTGCTCATGGTCCGCAGCGCAGCGATAAGACAACCTGTTGACGTGTGGCACCTAACTCCATGTGTCATGGTCGAGAGTGTTTTTCATTCTGCGCTTGTCACTGTAGTGGGTGGCCGGTTGCCACAGTCGATTGGTTCTCTGAGCGGACAGAGATACTTCTGCAGTGTTGTCGAAAAGAAAATGGAAAAAGAAAAATCGCTGAGATTCACCAACAGCAATCCATGTAAGTGAGTGACTTCAGTGGATAGGCTGCTCTAGTTCTACTTTGACTCATCACCCAAGCACAGAAGTGATGAATGTGGACTCGTAGGCCACTGTAGACCATTGGGTACAGGGACTAAAGATGAATAGTACTTTTACTTTCAGCTGAGTCATCTGTGTCTTATTTTGCTCCTTTACAGCTTCCACCCCTCGAGCAACGCACATCCTCTTTTCTACTGGCATTATTTGCTCTGGGAATATATCGAAGTCACTGCTAATGAAAACACAAACACAGGACAGCAGGCATTTAAGACTTCATCCCTCATCCGCCAAGGGAGCCGAATAAACCGGGCTCTTATCTAAATGTTGACATTTGAACCTGAGAGTAATATCTCGAGGAATTATGGTTTTAAGCCGTCCTTAATGGTCGAGCCGATGGATCGAAATCAGCAGTCATCCTATAGCAGCAGACTCGCTGCCCGTAGAAACACGGAGAAGTGGAGAGGCTTGATGAATAATATATCCGAAAGGGAAGGCGATATGACAGCAGGAAATTAAACACACTAATACTGGGAACGGAGGACAGGACGATCAGGACTTAATTAAAGACTTTGAGGAGTAGAGGGCATGATTTAAGGCCAGAGATATACTACTTTCCTGCTGACATCAACGATGAGCTAAGGATTATGGGGGCATGGTAACTGGGTGTGTTTCGGGAGACCTTATGCCCTCTTATGACTCTTGTAATGAGTTGCTATTTCTGCTGTGGGATAATTACCACACTCCACACGTTAACATGATGTAAGGGTCTGGAAAAGAGTCAGCTTTCTAATAATGCTAGTGAGGTTTACTTCACCTCACACAGACCTCTGTTGTTAAAGCACTGGACCTCTTCAAAGGAAGCAAACAGAAAGACATTTCATAGGCAAAGCCACTGCTGTTTAATTATGTGGAGGTAAGTCGCAGCATCTTTCTTCTCGCAACATCCCTCCTGTTGTACAGTAGCGATTTAATAGAGATGCAATACACAAGACAAATGTTGGGGTGAACTGGACAATCGCTCATATAAACTACAGGTACAATCTATTACCCAAGAAAAATGACAGAAACCTCTACTACTCTCCTTCAGCTTTTAACAGCCACATCAAGAAAAGGTGGCTCAGGCTGCTGTTCTTCTTTGCTGACAACTTTATTTTTCATTTGCATGTTCTCTCCGGCTATCCGAGCATAATTTCATTTTGAACATGCTGCCATGGTCTGTGGAGACTGTGCATTTGTAGATATATGATCATATTTGACCTCATCTAATGACTGATGTTGGGAAGCATGTGAGTTTGCACGTATGCTGAGTGAAATCATCAAAGCAAAAGAGAGAAATT
Organism: Chaetodon trifascialis; assembly: GCF_039877785.1. Taxonomy (NCBI): domain Eukaryota; kingdom Metazoa; phylum Chordata; class Actinopteri; order Chaetodontiformes; family Chaetodontidae; genus Chaetodon; species Chaetodon trifascialis. Next base: position 17,046,524 of record NC_092065.1, on the reverse strand, counting down.
CTGCTGATATTTACCCTGCATTGGAAAGTGGATTGCTGCCATGTTTATGTATTACATGGTTGCAACATTAATAATAAATAGGAGTAGTAGTAGTAAGAAAAATGAAAGGATATGTTCGAAGACTTCTACCCTGCTGCTGCATCCTGCTGTGACGCTTTTGGGTGTACAATCATTGCATTTTTCCCCCCCTTTCCACTGATGTTTCATTTTGTCATCTGCTTGTCAGGTTTTACAATTTTAATTTGGTGGAGCTCCAGCAGTGGAGCTCCAGTCTTTGAAATGCTTTCATTTGAGGGAGAAATGAGTTGCTGTTAATACTGATTCAGGTTTTGTTAAAATCTTAATTTTTCATCGGCAAAAGCTTCTGGCTGTGGCACTCACTCAGGATAATTCAATAAGTCCTCATTAACATTTCAAGATATTTTTTTGTATGAAAGCAGACATAATGCCATTTTGAGGCTGAAATAGGCAGCAAGAAACATTCAACAAATGACATGACAACTGATGCTAATCTTTCTCATTGAACTCCCCTCCAGTGCCTCCTCTCTGTCTCCACCTCTCTCCTACCTTCATCCCCCCCCCACCCCACCCCACCCCACCCCACCCCCCACCCCCCATAGATAGTGGATGTAAGGTTGATAAATGGAGCTAATTGTTTTATGGCATGGCTGGCCTGATGCTGGCAGCGCAATCAGGCTGAATGAGGAGGCCTTGGGGAGGCCATTACCCTTCCCATTGTTATAAAGGACAGGAGGACGAGGCTAGGCCAGTGCACTCTTGAGGGACTGGGTCACTGACAGAGACCCTCTAGTACTGTGTACTGTTACAGAAACACACACACGCACAAACATCTACATCACCTCTAGAATTAAATAAAGATTTGTGCAGTTCAACCCGTCCCAGTAATGACTTTCACAACACTATTTTCTTCAATACAACAGCAGCATAAAGCACGATTTTATTGTTTTATCACAACCTCATTCACGTTTAGATAGAAATTTAAAGCAGCCCTATTCAATGTTTTTGAACAATTGATCAAATGAGTATAATGTGAAAAGGGGTTGTTAATAGTGACAAATCCACTGGGAATAACCACCAAACCCTGCACTCCCCTTCAGCCCTACAGAGTTTTTTAGCATCTTTAACTCATTGTTTCGGTTTAAAGCCCCCAGCTTTGTTCTTGTTTCATAACACAGCAGACAGCTATTTTCAGCAACAGATACATCAGATAAACTGACTGTTATCTTCCTGTCCATTACCAAACAACAGACAGAGCGACTAGCTGGTGAACATAGTGGATCACTTTGCTGCTACAACATAATATAATTCTCTAAAGCGACCAGACCAGAACTAAAAAGGAGAGTGGATGTATTTGTTCATATAAATAAGCAACTGTATGTAGTTTGCCATATCTGCTTTGTAACAATGAATGTCTCCAAGTGGATCAAGTATTAAGTATTTGAGTCAAAGTGTAGCACATATTTTGACAGGATTATTAAAAATATGCACTATGCCATTCAATGCCCACATTCACTGGCAATCTTTATGTAGCAAAGCAGACTGTGAGGGTGGAGGGTGGGTTGGTGGATGCGTGTGGAGTACAGACATTCATGCAAAAGACTAGTTTTTGATCTGTCACAGACCTTTAATTCTTGTTTGCTTTCATTCACTGTAACTACTATGTCTCCTAAGCCTTAACTGACCATATCTTATTTTTCAGTTACTATGATCTTTCATGGGCCGCACGGTGCGCAGCAGGTAGTTTGCGTGCCTCACAGCAAGAAGGTCGCCGGTTTGATCCCCGGGTCGGGCAGGGCCTTTCTGTGTGAAGTTTGCATGTTCTTCCCATGCATGCGTGGGTTCTCTCCGGGCACTCCGACTTCCTCCCACAGACCATAAAACATGCTCATTAGGTTAATTGGTGACTCTAAATTGCCCCTAGGTGTGAGTGTGAGTGTGAATGGTTGTCTGGCGACCGGTCCAGGGTGTACCCCGCCTCTCGCCTGTTGACAGCTGGGATAGGCTCCAGCCCCCCCGCAACCCTGAAAAGGGATAGTCAGGTATAGAAAATGGATGGATGGATGGATGGATGGATGGATGAATGGATGGATGGATGGATGGATGATCTTTCATTGACCTTGACCTTATTGTTGCTGTCATGTGTGGAAAAATAAACTGAAGATGCTGTCATTGAACATGAGTCTGGATTTTGAGAGAAACAAAAAACAGATTATACAAATTATACAGACATAATTTGACTGTATGCCACACCTAAAGCTTCATAAGGCAATGTCATGTGCACTGATGTATGTAGATATGCTTATAATTAAGTTACTCTATAATATAAAGTTATATGGTCATTATCAGCAGCGGGCCCAGTCAGAATCATCACTTGCTGCCTCAGCACCAATCCAAAAAAAACCTCTGTGGCTGAGAACACTTAGACCTTAGTTACTAATTTAATTTTGGCAAATTAAATTATATCCGTGTTACAGTTAGACAGGTTGTTACTTTCATCACCCGATCCATCCACCAAAATTTCCATTTAGTCACATGTGGTTATTTCATTTTTCTGAATTTAAGGTTCAGATCATCATTCTTATAAAATAACACTCAGGTAGATAAGGCACCAATTTCTCAAGAAATAACCATGTCGCACTAGGTGCAATCAGAATGACTGCTATTTTAATAATGACAGCAGGTACAAAGGGTATTGCAATAGGAGCCATTATGTCCCTGATGTGCAGAAGGTTCTTCAGGATGATTTTTTTTTTTTTAATTTTTTCATCATTTCTATCAAGGATAAAGTCAGCAGAGCAAAGGTTGTTACACACTGCAGGCATCTGTAGTGGCAGGAGGTGCCTTATAGTCAGAGCTGCCTGAATTCCCATCCACTATTTTTATGCACATCTTGAATTTGAGCCAAAGAAAATCTGAAGGTAAACATCAGGTTCATAAAAAGTTCATACGCTTAACTGAGATAGAAAAGTTGGCATAGTGATAAAGAGAAGATGTGCTGAAGTGAGATTGAAATAGTTTTTTTGAATAAATGAGGCCGTGGTGGGACTGCTGGCAGTGTAAACATGGCACACAGCAGCATTCATTCACCTCTTACAAACCTCCTCACCACCGCCGCTGCTGACTTACTGATTCATATATCATGAATGCTGTATTTGATGGAACACATTAATAAAGTGGTGCGCTTGTGTTGCTGTTGCTGATGACTTGCTGGTGCTTTGATGACATATTCTTACGGAGCCTCATTGGGCCTTCTCCTCTGACCGGAAAAGCGTGTTAAGTGGTATTGTCCCATGTCCCATTTTTGGACACTTCCAATAAAATATGTGTAACAACAGAAATATACCCACTCTGTCTTGTTGTAATGTCAACAGTGACTGCACAACTGCCAACTGTCTGGGCTCCAAAAGCTCGGTCCATACTGTAACAAAGTCCAGCTCCTCTGCCAGCATACAGCATCATTTGGCCGCACTGGAAAATGCTGCTCTTTCAGTTTATAGCCAATATGAACCGGGGTCAGGTGTTCAGGCAGGTTGACAGTAAAGAACATGGCACAGGCTGTGGACCACGCGCAGACAATGAGGTTTTCTAGGTGTTAAAAGCACTTGTATTTCCTGACCAAACACATTCACTCTGCAGTTAAGAGTGGAGGTCTGATGTCAGGAAAAAAAAATGTGATGGCCCTGAAGTGACATTCAACTGTGGATGGTTAAACCAGTGAATGCAGCATTGTCATTTGATGAGGAGTAAGGCAGCACACAACATGTAGAGGTTTAGAGGGAGCGCGACGGGCAATCTGAGGCAGTGTAACCTGACTGTGACCGATGGCCCCTGAGTGTGTTGCCTCCCAATGCTTCAGGAGAATGGGAACCAGGGTGCCATTTTTATTCAAAGTCCAAACCTGCCTGTGAAGAACTGAACAGATACTGGTCTAACCACTCAGGCACAAGACAGAGATAGGCGAACGCGCCTGTGTCGCTGTCAAGGTAGAAAGAAGAACAGGCAGGATTGACAGAAATAAGAAGTGATCGCACTGATTTACTGAGAACTATATGATTAAGATTTGAGTCCTGTTGCTACCATAGAACAAACTTACAGTAACCGAACCATGTAAAAACTGGACTCTGTGTTCATATTTTGGCCCAAATTCTGGTTTCACTTGTTCTTTTTCTTTCTAGGTATCACATCACCTGCTTGAAGTAGTAGAGCATGAAATATAACTTAACAGGGATTTAACAATAGAAACATTGCTCTGTAAGACCACAAGACAAATCATCACATTTGTAAGTAATGTGTAGTGACTTAATACTTTTCAACATCCCACACATACTAAAAGGTCACCACTGAAAAACAATGCAGTTCATACAGACACAGAGGGATCTTTTCACTGTCATTGTGAACTATGATCTGCTGTCCCACATTGGTCCTATGCTTCTTACATATCAAATACTGTTCTTCGCCTTAGCCATGAATCCACAGAGCTTCTGACACAATTAGCTGTTTCATGTAACTGATTCTAGTTTTTCACACTTTCTTCTTGTTATTTGTAATTTTCTCCTTCCCCAGTTGTGTTCATGTCCTCGTGTACTTACAGTTGCAGCAGAACAATCACTTTGGATTTAACCATGGTAATCTCTCCCCTAAGAGACATCTGAACAAGAACATTTTTAGTTCCATTTTGGCATAGTATGTCAGCTTTCAGTTCCAGCAGAAATCTGTTTCAGTGTCCTTCCAGCTTGGTCATTAATGTTTGTGTAAGGCTCGGTTGCACCACAGTGCTGCTGCCAAGAGAAACACAAGTAGACCACCTTTCCTCGCGCACTAACAGTGGAAATGCTGACTTCCTTCCAGCTGTCACTGCCTATCCAAATCAAGGCCACACTTTCCCTCAACGCAGTTTTCTCCAATCACCGGAGCCGATTACAGACATAGCTCATCAGCTTCACAATGGCAGTGGATATGAAGGCAGTTAGTATGTCAGGGGGCAATCAGTGCCAAATCGAGCCTCTTCACGCTTTGGTTCACCCTTGACCATTAGTTAACCATGATTGTCTCGCTCCTCTGACAAGTCCCCAGCACCTTTTGGCTCTGAAAAGTCTCTACGCAAAAAAAAAAAAAAAAAAAGGTGTGATCTACATAATGTTGAAAGCATACATAGAGAAATGCATGATGGTTAAAATGTAAATCTTAAAGACTGAGAAGGATTTTTGAGTTTATTTGATGTCTTCGCTTCTCTTTTCTGCAGAGCTATAATTCAGCATCAAAATAGAAAAAAAGAAAAAAAAAACACACTGCCAGATGGTGGACACAGGAGTAATACAAATAAACTTAATAGCCTCAATGCAATGAGTTCAGAATCATTACTATGGTAATAAAAATGATCTCAGTTTGAGCTTAACATATAAAGAAATTCATTACAACAGCATTTTCTTTGTCAGACAAGTCACGAACAGTTGTCAAGCTAGGTGCAAGCGAGTAAGTTTCCCCTGAAAATGTCTGTATTATGTTAGTAGGTAGAGGTAATTATTGATGGTTCTCTCCCTGTAGACTGATAAGGTGGCCGAGCTGGCAGATGGATTGCTGTGCTCTGCATATCTGGGGCTGGAAACATTGATCTTTGGGATTAATTCTGGCCCCGGAGGAGTTGATGGCAGTCAAATACTGTTTCTGTAATTATACATTTACATAGGTCTACTATCTTGAAAGGTGCTGACACATACACTTTAATGTTGCACAGCTACTCAAGTGGGAAAAGAATAAGGTTTTTCCCCCTCACTTATTTTAATATTACTTTGCAAGATGAAAGTAACCAATCCATTCTTCACAAATGCAATGATTTATACATCTACAAGAGTTATGGAATCTTTTTGTATGCAACCACATCAAATTTACGATCCCAGGTGAAAACTCAGCACTAAGTTGGCAGCTAAGAGGCAACACCCAATCACTATTTTATAGTTGCAATGGTTGCTGATATATTGATAAGCTCACTTTGAAATTCACCAGGCTGTTATTTAGGCTGACCTACCTGAATCAGTACATAAATTTGTCACACTCACCATCATTTTCCATCTACAGCCTGAAGGATTTAAGGCCACTGCCATAGCAAGCACAGAGATCAAAAAGATGGTTCTCGCAAACCAAATATAGCTGTATAATGCTGGGTTTGTCCAGAGTCAATGCAGAGATCACTCCAGGAGAGTCTGAAATCAGTGCAGAGCAGGTGCCCTCATCCTTGCTATGAGGGGGGATGAAGCTGTAGGTAGTTGTGCGGTTTCAGATCCTGACGCAGGGACTGGGGAGTGTTGTTCTTACAATTCTGACAACTACGAACTGTTTTTTGGGGGGAATTACAACAATCAACTTACTAGCTATCTCTTATAGGATGTCCACTTTTGTATTTGTGAATTATAACAAACCATAAACATTCAGCTTGAAGCATTGAGCTCACGGACTTATTGAAGTTATGTATTTTGCATTAGTTTTTACTTAATTTAAATTTTTTTGGTTTTGATTCAATTTAGTGGGTTTCGTCACGTCTGTGTAGTTTTTATTGTTTAAAATTGTTTATCTATTTTTTTATTAGTAGTGAAACAGAACTGGTATCACCAGACAAACCCTTTGTGACTCACAGTCACAAAGTGAAGACATCCCATTGTCAGTAAACATATGCCCTAAAGTATCTTCAAGCTTGTTTGACCAAATTGACAAAGACTGAAACTAATGACATGTTTTGTCTCATAATGTCGCGTTTTTCTTTTTATGTCAGTTAACCAATTTGATGTTTTTTCACACCTCGTTTTAGTTTTTAATTTAGTTTTAAATAGCTGTAATAACCTTGATGTGAATGTAGCACATATTCTTAACTGAATTAAGACGGGGGTCGTTTGGTGCAGTACGAATGCAGGAGAACTGTTGCTCGTGATGTACCAGTTGAATAATTGATGTTGGTGTTTGCTTCTATTAATTGGCAGAGGCGCAGTGAGCACTGATTCCTGTGAAGGACAATGATGCAGTGGCTGTAGATAAGCCTTCTCAGTAATTACTATTGACATTACTTTAAAGGTAAGCCATGAAAGAGTTCCTGTGGGGTATTGGTCTTCTGTTTTTCTCAACAATTATACAGCCGCAGAAAAAAAAATAATTTCAGTTAAACAACAAGAACAAGTGTCACGTTTAAAGAGATTTACAGAAAATGCATCCTTACACTTTGGTTGTCTGTATGAATTCCTTCTGGACTTGTCATAAGTACAAGTTAATAAATGGACAGACAGGAGTAAAAATGAAGTTACACATGAAGATTAAACGTCAAACGTGGCTTAAGTAAAAGTGACTCTAATCATTTTACTTCAGAAACATTTTTGTTCTTACAGAAACTATTGATTGCACTAACAAAACAGAAGTATTAAACAGAAGTATTAGTTTATTATTATTTTTTATTATTTTATTTTATTTTTTTATTTTTTCTCATAACTTAAAGACAAATCAAAACCTTGATTTGACATTGATACATACATTAAACATTGATTTCTAAGATTCATGCTGTAAGCTTCGAAGATATTTCCCAGTTTTTTATCACATCCGTCACGATGCGCAATTAAATATTTGCTAAATACGTTCAGGAAAGGAAAAAAACACCACAAAAGTTACACACACAAAACAGAAACAGTGGTACTTTTAGCTACATGCTAACATTTAGCATGGTACCATGTTCACAGTGACAATGTTAACATGCTGTGGCAAATATGGTAAACTTGACACCTGCTACATCGATATCATGTTTACCATATTTGCCACATTCAGCATGTTATCATGCTGACATTTGATAATAGGGACTAAACACAAACTAGTTTTTAAAGCATTTGGACATATACAAGTTGACTGGATAAAGAACAACTTTGACCTGGTGATGGCACTAGAGCAAAGATCGTTAAAGTTACTATATTCCACCCTTTGGGAAGACTAATGATTTCTGTCTGATAGGTGTTGAAATACTTCATTCAATACCACAACCTGATGGTGGCTCTAGATCACCAAAACAGTGAGGATGATTCCTTTGGCAACCACAGACGTCAATACAATGCATCCAGTCAGAAACATGACCAACTACAGATCTAATACTATTGTATCAGAAGATAATTTAAAGTCTACGAGCCAGGTAAGTGTCATTAGGAGCTCTGGATGTGCCAATGGACCCGCAGCTTGGAGGACATGCTGTGACTGTGTAAGGCTCCTCAACTATTGGTTTACCAACAGACTAAAGATAAAGCAAACCTTATTATGGGCAAAGCCCTGACTGCAATACTATTTTCCTATAAAGACTCCCAGCAAAAAAAGAGGTTTACACCCTCCACCAAGGATGTATCGATTCCATCCCGAATATTAAATGAATAAGTCAATAAATTCATTTGGTGAGAAAGGGAAGCTAACCGTTGCTAATGGCTTTTCTCAGTTTCAAAAAGAAACTTTGGCTTATTCCTGTTGTTAATATGACTGCACCACTCGAAAGGTCAGGGGAAACACTGAAATTAGAGTTCAGAACAAAGAATATTATCACATTATCTTGAAAAAGAGTATTATACAGTACTGTGGCCTGTAGATATCTGGATTTATGAGTTTGGCACAACAATAGTCATGCATTTATAATGCTCACTCTTTTTCTTTTTCAGCTTAGTGCTGGATGAAGCTTGAAACTTACACTAAGTAAATACACAAATACAATGCTTCAAGCTCGACAAACTTGGTTTTTAACTCTGTGCTGTACTCAAAAGTGTGTCACCCGAGACCCTTAACATGGCACTGATGTGAGCTGCAGGTTCATAGTATGGCACTGCTATGCACAGTGCCAGAGATAAAGCTGCCTTCTTTCATTTGTGCTTCTGATCAGTCCCTCAGTTTTATGGCTTCCTGGTTTGATGAGTCTCTTGCTGTATTGCCCCTTTGAGGACACAGGTGTTGTCATGTAGTTGTTGATTAGCAAGGCCTAGTATCAAAATAATATACACACTACACCTGTAGTATAACCATCAGCACTTCTGCTCTGGCAAATAATAATTTGAATGTATTTGCATGCCTCTGTGTGCTGCACACAGTTATGTGGAATCTGTCTGGAGTGTTTGGTCATTATGTTGTTAAATTTCTGCTTGGATGAGCAAAGCATCCTCACAGCTGGGCTTTAGGTAGGCTACGGCCCACCGAATGATAGGAAACTGCGAGGCAGTGAAGTGAAGTGACTCACGTCACATTCAGCTGAAGGGCCCTTTCCTGTCAAGCTTGATTTGCCATCATCTGTCATCCTGTTGCAGAGATTGGTAATGCCACTTATTCTACCAAATATGCATGTATCAGACCAGGTGACAGAAAGTAGTAATTAAGGCTTGCTATGAGACATTGCAGCGGCATGTGCTTGCCTCAAAGTATTGCTCCCATCAGATGCAGTATGACTGGAACAGACAGTTGGGCAGGTGCATTTCATGCTAATGTTATCGACAACTGAGTGAGAGGAGCTAAATTGATATTGTCCCAACATTTTTCTTGATTGTGTTTTGTTTATGTTTGCCTTTGGACCTGCACCATTAACTCATTGTCCCTGTTATTATGGTGCAATACCACTGCCGTGTGTGAGGCATATGCTTCCATCAAACTCTCATTAACCTTGTGTCTGATTATGTCCTGCATGGTGAGATTACTCTCTGAGATTCCCCTCGCACAACAGAGTGGCCATTTACAGCTCAATGATGATTAACAGTCCAAACAAACAGTTGCCCTCCAGGCTGAGCTCAGACAACTGTGACTGTAGCGTGGTCTTCAGGTGCTGCAGAAAACAAATGGCATGTACAATATTTCCACATTTTTGTTCTCAAAGTGGAGAAGATGATGCTAAAATTTAGTTAATCTGATTACATATAGGGAGAAGAGCCCAAAGGAATAGTTTGATATTTTGGGAAATAAGCTGACTGGTTTTTGGGGGGAATTAAATGACAGGACAGATACCACTCACATGTCTGTATGGTAAAGTAAATATGAAAGTATCTTAAGCTTAAGTTAGCATGAAGACAGCTGGTCTGGCCCTGTCCAAAGGTGAGAAGATTCTCCAACCATCCTCCTCTAAAGGTCACTAAATAACATGCCATATCTTGTTAGTTTAATGTATACAAAAACCAACCTGTAAAGATGACAAGTCCCCCCTTTTTTTTACTGCACTAGTCCTGGTCCCAACCAAGAAATAGCCCACCACATAAGATCCTATAAAATCAGAATCAAAATCAGAAGCCTTTACTGATCCCTGAAGGAAAAGTGAGTCAGCTGCAGTTGCAGGAAACAGCTACAGTAAATAGCAACCATGTATATAAAATAATATCTATTGTGCAATGTTCTACCTGACAAGTGACAAAAAAATAGATTAATGATAGTATATAGCAATATATAGTAGTATCAAATAATAATGCTGATAATACTACTCCTGCTACTACTATTACTAATAATAATAGTATAGTAGTAGAATAATGCAGTATAAATAATATACATATACACCATGTTATTGCACCACCGATTATTGCTCAGCCCAGTTTAATTATTGTACATGTTAATGTTATAATTATAAGGTAAAATGACAATTTATTGCTTTTACACTTCAGTTTTTGTATGTATCAAACAACAAACAAGACATAATATGTTTGTTAGTGAGCTTTAGAGGTGATGGCAGGTGGATTTTGTTACCTGTGGACGGAGCTAGGTGAGCTGTTTTCCTTCGCTCCATTCTTTTTGCTAAGCTACCTGGTTCCTGGATGGTGGCTAGTCTGCAGCTTACAATCATGAGAGTGATATCAATCTTCATCTCCATCTCACTCTCAGCAGCGAGCGACTGAACACACTTCCCAAACTGCCAAACTTTTCCTTAAAGCCTTTAAGGCCTGATTGCTTCTGACAGTGAGAGCCTATACATGAGAGCTTACTGAGGATTTTCTTTTGAGTAAATCTTTTTTTTATATAACTGGTAATTGTACTGCTCCTAACGTCACCCATTTCACATAATGTGCCACTGGTGCACCTCCACTACTCAGTACTACTTGTCAGGAAATTAACAAAAATCTGTAGGTCATGCCCTGAATGAGCCAGAGCGATAAACCTGCAGTCAGGGCCATGTGTCTCTTACAAACAAATGTTTGAACATAAACCGGCTCGGTTTCTGTCTTCTTTATAGAACATTTGTGAGGCGTCGGTGTAGGCATGGCTCAGGTTGACTCATACAGAGCTGACAAAGGCGTATCTCACTGTTTTTCCACTAGAGTCATCAGTGTTCATCTTCTATGATAATTGCCTCACCCAACTTGATGAAAAGATGAGCTTAGAGATGCCCTTCCATTGCAGGGCTAATATATGTGCAGGCAAGAGCCTGTCGCATCGCCGTCTTGCCTGATCGCAAGCTAGTCATCAAACAATTTATAGACCGAAAATTCAACGGTTAAACTAAACTATGCTCAAAGGAAAGTGTCCCATAGACTAAAGGGCATTTTGAAGTTTTTTTGCCCTTTGCATTACATATCACACAATTTCCATAAAATGCACTGCTGTTTTACATTCAGTGGCATTTCCTCACATTTGTATTTTCTCCCCTCTTGTGATTCACAGATGGCTTATGAAGAGGTCCATTAACACTAGCCGGAGAGAGAAGCTGAGATGAGTTTTAAATGCTATAAGATGGAGAGCCATCTATTTCCATCGAAGGGCAAAGTGTGGAAGGTCAGCAATTACACAGCTAGTGGTGGGTCTAACTTCCTTTTGCTCAGACAGTAAATAGATGATGCGCATTATACAAAATCTGAATTGATGGAATTATGCAATTTATGCCGCAGCATTTAAAATTTAAATTGACGTGGATAAATGGGGTGAGGGTCCTCCAAAAGGGTGAGCTATCTGTTTGCATTCATTACGGGTCTAATAAAGTTTGCTGACGTGCATGTGATTAATATTTGTTTTAATTTCATTCAAGCTCTGAGTTAACATACAGCAATCAATATTTAATGTTTTCGGTGAATATTCATAATTGCGCTGCGAGAGAGTAATTGGTGAGCAGCACAATGGCCCAGATTGTCCCGGTGTGTGAGAAAGGCAAAGCAAACATTTACGGCATCTATTTCAGTGAAGACAGAGCAGTGTTGAGAAAGTTTACGCAGGCATCAACAAATTTAACAAGTTGTGTATGTGCTTAAGCGGGAAGTCGAGCACAACAATGTAATGCAAGTGTCTGCTGTTGAATTGCAGTGTTAATACAACACGTTCTCTCAGTCAGTTAGAAGCCAGGCCAAATATCCCATTGCAGTATTTTCTGAGGAAAAACACACACACACACACACACACACACACACACACACACACACACACACACACACACACACACACACACACACACACACACACACACTGCCAGTATGACAGTATGATCCTCATTTATATGTTTATATCATTGTGAGACTTGTCATGTAATTACTTTTAAACAAATCAATAACTGTGTTTTTGTCAGTAGCTAACAGAAGGCTTGATTATTTTTTCTCTGGCATCAGTACAGCTGAAACTTTTTTAATGAAATGGATTTGATGCAAAGAGAACTTTGGAAGATGAGCTGACTTTACAATTTTACTCCATGTGAAGCAGCCCTCAGCCTCCAAGGTTAAGTGAGGTGAAGGGAAATGAAGTGAATATCTCTGCATTGTTTGTCTCCTAAGATTCAGAGATGAGGGGGCAGGGTGACATTAACTACTGAGCCGTGAGGAGGGCAACTGGAATTTAGAGTCTCTGTTTTAGGCCAGTGACCAATTAACATCACAACAAAGTGCATATGAAGCTAATTTAAAAGAATAAAACCATCATCTTCTTTAAGCGGCGATTCCACTAGTATTATGTTTTATAATCATATTTTTCTTGATTTATCTGAAGGAGGACATGCTCTAAGCATTTTCCACGTGTTATCTTTTCTGAAGAAAGCACAGATGTTTTGTAGGACTGTAGGGGTCTTCCTTTTATATGGAAATTAGAGATCCAGTGTGTAGGATTTAGAGGCATCTCCAGCTGAACGCCCCTCATCTCACCCTCTCCTAAATGCGCTCTCCAGCACCAGTGCCTGGGCTGCTACTGTAGGAACATGGTGTTATTATATTTCTGCCATTAAATCCCCTTCAATCCTACACAAAATCAGTCATGCAAGTGACCTCAAGACGTTACACAAAAACAAACGTGCATGGCTGTCGTTGCTTGGTGATGGTGAAGTTTAGCTCTTGTGCTGAAATAACTTCAGTACTCAATAGAAAGTTTGGTTCAGTCTGTTCAGCCATAGTAAGCAACAGTGAAAGAAAAAATCAAAGTCATCCTTGGTTTCCCTGTTCTGTCACTTGTTTCTCACCTCTTTAATCTGAAAGCTTCATCAGCAATGCTTCTTCCTAGATGGGGCTAATTTTCCTCTTTGAACCTCTGACAAAAACAGTTTCCCTCACTATCAACCCTTGGTTATCTACTATAAAACACTATCTGCAGACTGTGTTGCCTTTTTTAATCCACGATAAACTGATCACTGCTTGATGATTGCTTGAGGGTCATAGAGAAATAGAGATTTTAAAAAATGAGATCTGAAAAGAGCCAGCCTGCAGGGGAGGGATGAGATCTGCCAGAGATGCTTAAACAAGGTCATACAATAAGGGCAATAGCAAAGAAACAATTATTGATCTAGTAGATTATCAGCTCTCTGATGAATCGAATAGATTGTTATCTTTGTCATGATTTAAAAAAAGATTCCCCAGAGGCGCTTGGTGTCCGCAGTCTCCTTCTTCTGCCTGCTGCTAACACTGGTCTCTATAATGCACTGCTGCAACAGCATCTCTGTAGCACCTCTTTGTAATTCTGCAACGAGCTTCAATATGCTCACAACCATGCCGCCTCTATGTTTGGTCACACTCACTCCTGAGTCCACATCAGCCCAGTCCACTAGTAGCTCACTAGGATCCCAGGTCAAGAGCACTGCATCAGTCAGCTTTATTAATCACAGCCTACTAGACCTTCCAGAGTCATTTCAGGATAACCTTTTTTCGACAAAACTTTACCAACATATCTTTTCCCTTCCACATTGTAACTAAGTTTGACCTTGTGAAGTGTATCTTTGCTAAAGTAAATGAAAATATATGAGATAGATGAGAGGAAGACTTTATAAGATTCTTATTATTAGATTATGCAAAAAGCATGGATAGCTACAGAGGATTTAGATTCTCATTAGTTGTTTGTTGTTTTTTTGTTAAACTGTGTTTGACTTTTGTCTTAAATTTGAGGCTGAATGATAGAAACATAACAAAGATATGTGGTATAATAAAGCATAACACCACAACAACCCAGGAAATAGATTTGCTATAACTATAATTTACTCAAATGGACATGAACTGAATCACACTGGAAAGTTCTTCAGCTTCACTTGTGGGTTAGGTGTTGGTTAATAGCAAATTAAACAAGGAATAAAATGATGGACCGCATCATTTTGAAGTTATGAAAGTCATTAAAGGAATAGTTCAGTAACAGCATTTGTTACAGAATCAGTTCTGCCTTTTTAAGGATATACTGCATATCAGAGGATTGTGAAGTAATTCTTTCTTTGTCTGTTTAGTTGCATCATTGTGAGAGTGAAGGTACTTGGCAAAAAAAGAAGAAGCTCAATTTCATACAGGCTTTGGTCTCTAATGGGGCTTTATTGGCTTACCCACTCACCTCACCAGACGCACATATTCAGCCCATCACAATAAGCATTCTCTCTCACTCAGTGCTTCTTACAAACATAGTTGACTTTTCTAAAGTACTTCAGACAACTTAGCCAAGAATGGTGAAGTCTAAAACTTTCTTATTAAGTAATGCCTGCCATGTCCCCGTCTGATCAACGTCATTGATTTCATTTGTCTCGACAGACCAGCTGGTCAGTCTTCTGTAAATGTGGCAGTGAGCCACACTGAAGACATGGAACTTCCTGAACAAACATGGAACTGCAGAGGTAACCAGTTAAGAGAATATGCATCGGTCAGTCTATTTCCTGATAAATACAACTGCTTGCCAGCTGCCCATTTTGCCTGGTTTCATTAATGATGTATTCCGCTAAAAAAATACTGCATTTAGCAACAGTAATCAATTTTCCTGGATTATTGGAGATGCTTCTGTTGTAACTGCTCATGGCCATGAGCTTGGTGGGAAAGCCAAATGGCCTGACATCACCAACGTCAATGCTGGGCAGGTGCAGTGGGTACTTTTGAACTCACGACTATGCTCAACTGTGATGTTGCATTGCAAAATAACACACTGTGATGGGCTGCATTGTTTTGGGTGGGGACAAAGCATGCTGCAGCTCCTGTACAGCAGTACTATCAGGGTTATTGGGTGTCGTTACTCTTTAAAGATTAATTTCTAACTTTATCATCTTTTCAGATTCAGATTCAGATTCCTTTATTGATCCCCGAGGGGAAATTGTTTTTGTCGCAGTGCTCCATACAAGAATGAAATTAGAGAGGAAAGAACAGAGAAAGAAAATAAATATAAAAATCAAGTATAAAAACAAAATATTAATACTGAGAATATACATATATATAACCAAATATACAACAAAAATATAAAAACTAAATATATATATATATACTGAGACAAAATATATACAGAAGGATGTGCAAAACTGAATGTGGAATATGTATCTGTATAATATCAGGCAGTGAAAAGTGAAAAGTCAGTAAAAGTCCAAAGGCCATTCAGAGGGAGGAGTTGTACAGGTTGATGGCCACAGGCGGGAATGATTTCCTATAGTGTTCAGTCTTGAGTTTTGGTGGGATGAGTCTCTCACTGAACACACTCCTGCGCCTGGCCAGCACATCATGAAGTGGGTGTGAGACGTTGTCCAAGATAGATTTTCCCCAAAGAGACAGAGATGAGCAGCAGGTAAACTGCCGCTTTCAGAGCCCACGTTCCACTGAACAGACAGGTTTTTAGCACTGACCACAGAAATGCATGCATGTGCTCACACACAAACCAGTGCACCTATGTGCAACAGCCATCAGTGGATTTTAAAGCCAGTGAAGCTTGTTTTACACTCAGTCACTCAGTCCAGCATGAATCAGTATGGTAGAATGAGCTGTCTGTATAACTTACTCCCTCTCCAGCCTGCCTCCACTTTTGACAGTCATCCACATACAACACTTATGTGCTTGGTGTACACTGACTTTGGTCAATAAGACATTGCGTAGCAGCATCCACCTTGTTTGTGTCATATGGCCTTTTAGCTTACTGCTAAAACGCCTCTTGGAATTTCCCCATAAGAATCACCATAATTAAATAAAATATACATACAGTTCGCTTGATGACTGATTGACATAGAAAACGTAATTCAGTCATTTCCCACCAAATGTATTTGCTGTTGCTAATTAGTTGAATATAAATGTCACTTCCAAGACACAGGGCTGTGTATGAGCACTTTATGCATTTGGAGGGTAGAAAAGAAAGACAAGATAGAATTCACATCTAATTCTTATTAAAAATATTTTAAAGAAATGGAGAAAGCATTTCATCCAGCGTTGCCTTTCATAGTGAGATATCTGTTTACTTTAGGCCGTTGACACTGGCTCCAATTAGAGTTACAGCATCTTGCTATGTCATATAAATTATTCAACTTTTGAAGGCGGGCTTCTGTGAAATAGAATGATTAGTGTCCAAAAGCCAAAGCTGGTTAAGCCAAAAGAACAAATATTTCTTCTGGCTTACAACAACAACAAAAGAGGGGGATGTGATCACAGATCAAACTGCATAATGATTGTTGTCATATTTTTGCACAATTGCGCAGGTAATAAGAAATCTATAAAACCACAGGGATAGCAGAAAAGATAAATTAAAAAACAAGTCCATTTTCGTCAACCTGAAAGACAGAGACAGAAGGCAACACAGAGAAGAGGAGGACCAGAGACATAGAAGCATTTTTCACATCCAGCTGCTCAGGTACCGTATATTAGACAACGTGGAGAAGAGGGCTTGGCGACCCGTGTCCCCCACCTTTCAAATCCCATCTCCCTCAATGAAATCAGGTGTCAAAGTTTGCAGAGGATGTAGTGAAAACAAGCCAAACTCGATCACGGCTGGAGCTGTCACAGCTGTTGAGAGGGCCGATAAAATAACCTAATAAAGGAGAGAGAGTTGTCTTCAGCTCCGCGCTGCCATTGTGGGCAGCGGGGCAGAAACATTTTACAATGGCATCCACGCATGAGATTGTGAAAAAGTAAACTTGCTGAACATTTTAAAGCACAACAGCGAATATGTGTGGCAACAATTTGGGGAGCAGCATGTAAAATGTTTGCAGAATACAGATAAAAATTGTTGTTTTCATGGTTCACACCAATGATAATGGAAAATCCTGAAGCATTTGAAAGATACGGGATTGATTTCAAACAAAAGGAAAGTGAGCGCTCTCCAATAAACAGTGATGTGTTGAATTATTACCAAAAGACAAAAGCGATTTCAGCAATTATTAAGATTGCAGGAGTAAAAAATAAATCGGCTTTGCTCAGAAACATATCTGCAATTATGATTTGAGGATTTAAACGTGCATCTTTTATCAGGTCTTGACTACAGTATTATCATGTCAGTAGGGCTGTAAACAGAGGCTGGGGACCCTTCAGAGAAAATTTGTTTTCCTGCTATTTCACATACCTTTCTCACGTCTTTTTTGGCTGAATTCTTCCACTCCCTGCTGTATGACACAGGCGATAAATCAGTCTCTAACTTTGAAGTGTCTCTCTAGTTGTTTCAGAGTACGGCAGCCAGTCATTCTGAAAGCATCATTTAAAAAAAAAAAAAAATTGAGAACGAGCAATTGTCATAACTGTAGCAATAAGACTGAAGTCACGTTCTCCAGGTGACTGTGTGAGCATTGTGCCATACTGTTATTGTCTGGGAGAAGAAAAGGAAACAAGGGAACATACATCAGTTGCTGACAGCAAGCACTGACAGCAACGTATTGTTCAAGTTTGCCATAATCACAGCTTGCCAAACACACGCAATGTAGACATCATGAAATGCCCACATGTTAGCAGACCATGGCAAAAACAAGCGTCACATGTCACAGCAGCAGTAGATGCAAGAAACAAGCAGTATCTTTTTTGTGGATTGATCAAGGGCATGTTTTCCTCTGGGAATCGGGGTGGGGGCTGGGGGGGCAGGTATGTCTATTTTTGTCCCTCTTACTTTTAAGGTTTCAGTTTGATTTACTCTCTTAAATCTCTCTGAGAGTCTTTGAACTGTCCAGCTGCCAAAATCCAGAGGACTTGATAAAAATGGGGATATGTTCATTCACGTTGTAGGTGACTTTAAATTATTTCATTATTTATTCATAGTAATTAGCTTTACAAGCAGCAACAGGGATTTATTTTGCCCTGGGTTTCTCCTCTCAGGCTCTGCTGAGACGACTGATTACCGGAGGTTATAACTCCAGTCTGAGAGGTTGACGAAAAAGTCTATGTATGTTATCATTTATAGTTAGTATTCTACTAAAATGACACTATTGAACAGTAGGATTAAAGAAGCAAATACAATATTTAGAATACTGGGTCTCTATTATAGGAGTGGTGGTAGTGTATAAATAATAATTGCAATTGATTACCATGCACTGCTATTCATTTTTAAAGCCAAATGACCAAATACATTATATTATTTTGATACAACAATATACACAAAGGAAATTGTTTTTTACTTATTTATATATTTTATACAAGAAGCTTTGATTTAATGTGTCACCATCACTTCTGAAACCAAGACTTTGCCCTTGGGACTGATATTTTGCACATCTGTCAGATGTCTACAGATGCTTAAATCTGACAAGTTCTGGCTTAAGTTCAGCATGAGCTTGTGACATAATGCTTGAATTCACATCCGTATCCAGAGGCCGGGCCCCTGCATTAGTTTTACTGGTAAACTTTGTACCATTTTGTCTGCTATTGTCTCCCGGAAAATGAATCCCCATGAGGGCCAGCCTCGTAGATTCACCAGAGATGATGGATGGCACTGCAATCTGTCATCCACTGTCATTTTCCTTTTTGAACATGTCCTCCTCTGTCCCTCTATCGTGACACAGTCGGCTAGTCACAGGTGACACAACTAATGTCATATGTCACCTGTCACCTCAGCATGTGCAAGACAAAGGACGAGGATTGATATATAGATAATTATCGTTTCCGTCACAATAGATGGCCAACTGCCTGCAATGTATTTAAGTTTGAAGTTATTAATTAACATCAGGATAGTATAGCCACTTGTTGTAGTTGCAGATGACAGAAAAAAAAAAAAAAAAAATCTTAACATGTTGCTGCTCTAACAGCAGGTTTGTGTACTGCAGGGCTAAAAATCTTAGCCTATGATACAAAATGTGCTCTTGATAATCAAAATCATCAGTATAGCAAAAATTAGGCATTAAAAAAATATTAATCACCACAATTAAAATAACAATTTACTTCTTCTAGTGATTCCCTTATTAATTTGACCCTATATTCTGACCCCAGTTCTACACATCAGGAATGTCAGACACATGTTTCAGACTATAATATAACCCTGAGATAATTAATGCGCTGTCTGTGAGGCACACCTAATTCTGGCTCATCTTTAACCGCCCTCTATTAGGCTATAAGCTGATAGTTGTTCACAAATTAGATCCAAGTGGTGCCATTAATTATGGGCGAGGTTAAATTGTTGAACGGTTACTTTAGCCACTGGTCTGATTTCAGCAGTAAGAGCAGGCTGAGAATAGTGAGGAGGAGGCAGAGGATGACACCACAAGGCCATAACGAGTTGTGTCTTCCCCATTAATCAATGCCTTCCACACAATTTGCTGTCTGTGAATTGGGACTGACCTGTCTCAAGGGTCACTTGCCAATTTTCAGCTGCAGTCAGCCCGCATCATGCTGAGCTCTGTGCTTATGCCCAGTGTTCCTTTTGAGTGATTCCATCTTCAAAATCATGGCTGCAGCATTCCTCTCTCTGTGAGGATGATATCATTCTCTCTAAAGGCATTCCTCCTACACACCGGCACTGGGGATTTAAGGAGGTTATTTACCACTAACAGCGGCTGCATAGATATAGTATGATTGCATGTGCCCGTTATGGTTTAGTTCATTCATGTGTAGCACCTTTTCCTATGCAAAATAGGTGTTCTGTTCATGGCCCACAAGACCATTTCCCATAAAGTTTTGCACTCAATCAGCAGTTACTGTCAAGCTTTCTCTTCTCGCACAACACATCGGAAATTATAAATGAGAATAATGGGAGATTTAAAACTTGAAATTCTTTTCTGAAACAATGGGTCCTTCTCATTTCTTGCCAGTGGATGTAAATTTTGCTGTTTGAAATGAGGAATATTGCTGACAGATTGTGTCAACTGTTGTTAGCTAATTAAGATAATGTTACATGCAGGAATTGCTTCAAAACACTTATAACTAATGGAAATAAATCAACAGCCTTGTTGTTGTATTGTAGCGTATAATTACTTAGTTGTAGTAGCCTATTCAAGTATAATAGAGAAAAAAATGAAACCCTGCTTGGCTATTAAACATATATACTTGTTCGATTTCATTTTTAATGCTAGATGAGGAAATGTTTTTGGGCTTAAGACCAAGCGATGTATTTGTCAAAATACGGCTAACAGTGGCTTCAGTTCCCGAACAATAATCTTACAATAATGAGCGGGACAGAGCCACTAACCTTATCCTCAACTCCGAAAGCATCAGGGACATACTTTCACAGTGGGGAACTACTACACAGTGGATGTTTGTCTTGTTGAGCTTTTTCTTTTTCACTCCCTCGCTTGCTACAATACCGTTGGTCGTCAGCTAGTTAGACGCTAATGATTGCAGCTTATGTTAGAGCAGACAAACAGCAATTACGTTCATGCTGTACATTTCGCTCTTGTATTATTCCTTAAAACTTCTTTAAATGCCAAGTATTATTCTTACCAGATCTCCATGACTTTGGCAAGGGGATTTAACGATCCTGCTCAGATACCTGCTAAGTCTATTTACATAACTTTAACACACCACCCCTTCCACATCAACTTTGAGAACCAATTATAATCTCATATTCATTTTATTTCAGCTTGTACGTCTACTTCAATGAAGAAGGCACAATCAAACAGAGCAGCAGCTGTGATCACAAATTTAAGTATAGACTTACATTGGCTACCCTATAGAAGAGACTTTAACTGCGTCAGGATGTGATGTGAAACACATGAAAGACTGTGCCTGTTTGGGACTGACAGACATACAGTGTGATTTTTACAGGCTGCTGCAACCACAGCTGAAAGGGACCTTTGATATCAGCGCTACATGGCCAACCAAATCACCTCTATTGCATTCATCAAAAGAACAGTGTGAGTTTCAGGTCCCCTCTGGCCTCTTGCCATTACATCCCTGGTGGTGGAGTAACCTGCCAGCTTGAAAAGACACAAAATTGCTCAGAGGTTTTTTTTTTTTCTGCCTCCTCCACTGTCTCCCTTTTAACTGACAGTAAAGGTACAGGGATTCTCACATGCTGATTGTAATTGGTTTGAATAAGTATGTGCACATTAATGGTAATGATGTTTTAAGATATTTTAATCTTGTATAATGTGTAATTGAAGCAAGGTGCCCCAGTGCTTGAGGGTTATTTAATTAAAAAGCGTTACCCAAAACAGTCTGAAAACACTGATGAGGGAATTGAGGAATTAATTATAAACACAAGTTTGCAAACACGAAGCTGTTGAGATAGAGGATGATTATTATTGTTTTGTAATAGATTTGACTCAATTATACATTTTCACTTGCATGTTTGCTGCACCTTGGATTGAAATATATCTACAAAATCATCATTTATTAAGTGTTCGCAAACACTTGTTTATTGCTCAGTCATGCAGCACCAAGACTGAGTGATCCTATATTCCACTTTGGTTTTAGTTGTTGTTTCTTTTCTTTTCTCTCTCTTTTTTTGTTTTTGACCTGCATCCCAACCCTCCTTTTTTCTTTGCACGGATCAAATTAGGTCTCAACTTCCCTTTTCAAGTTATCAGCAGGACAGTCAGGGAGGAAAGATGAGAAGCAACAACACTCCGAGCAGTATGACTTCTGGACTTCTCCAAACTCCACAAAGAGGGCACACTGTGTGTTTTCCCCTTGCCTTCTCAGACTGCTTGGGCTGGATCAGCAGCTATTGCTTATGTGGACCTGCAATGCTTAATGAGACACTGTGATATTGGGCATTACAAATGAAATTGCTTGATTTAACTTGTGAAGAGGAAGGAAAAATGTGAAACATCCCAGCTCTACTCACTGGGCTCAGCACCCATAAAATCTACCGATTCATTGCCGACCTTTGACTCATTATCCACCTGACGTCTTCTTTGTGTTGCTGTTGGTTGTTTCTTTTGGTGTTTCTTTCTTTTCTTTTTTTTTTTTTAAACGGTTTCTAGCTCCCCTTTGGCACATACACTCGCCTCCCTCTGCATAATAAGCAAACAGAATCCAACAAAAACAGTCAAGTGAAACTTGCTACAGCATACGGACTCCCTCAGCAGCACAGAGTTTATTGTCCTGGCTAGAATGCTGCTGGTTGGTCGAAACTTTGGCAGCCTGAGCTGCTGCCTCTATTTCTTGGATTTTCTCAGCAGTGGACTTTGGCACATAAAGGTGCTCTGACAGCATTATAAAATGTGGACAAGTGAAGTTACCCATAATATCCTCTGTGCATATGTATACAGGGAAGTCATCCTGTGAGGTTCTAGCTCAAACTGTAGTCGTGTAGTTAATTTTACTTTTGTATACAAGAGGGCACAATGTTTGCACAATATATATTTTAGTTGAAAACAGTCTATACCAAAGGATAGGATCTTGTCTATCCATGTAGACACAGCATTTACAGCCAATGGGCCACTCTTCTGCAACAATACACATTTTTTCCAGTGTCAAAACAACTCATTCAATCTTGTTGCTAACTCTCAAGACAAATCAATGAACAAATCAATGAGGTTCATTAAGTTGAAATCCCACAGGAATATCTGTAGTTGCTTGGTCACCAAGAAAACAAAAATACAGACACGAGCTACTCTATCATTGTAACTGGACAAAAAAAAATAGTGACACAGGGGCAGTCTGGGTTTTCACTAATGGGTCTTACTGCAACTCAGAAGACAATAAAAGGCCCGACAGACTAATTTTGATGGTCTTCCATTGATTTCAATCCTGTTTCCAAGTCACATGTCGTCTGCTGACTCTTGCTGAGTTCAGCCCTAACAAAGGATGAACATGTAGTGTAATGTGTAGATGTATATGCAGCCTCGATGAAGCACTTAGCGAAGCATCCTTTGTACATTTTCACAGATGGAGTTTCCAATTTGGCCACTAAAAGTTTTGAAACACGGTGTAAGTAACATATTCCTAACTTTTTTTATGTGACATCATAATCATATATGATATAAGATGAAATCCACGCACAAAAGTAATTTATCCTTGAGCTAGGAGATATTTAATCTTTCCCCAAGGAATGGACCACTTATCAACACCTGAAGCAGAAAACAACGAAAATCCCTTTGAAGATTGAAATCTTGTAGAGGGATTGGGTTCATACAGGCAACGGTATGAGATAAGTATGGTTGGTGTTTAATCTGGAACCTGATTTACATATGTAACGGTGAGCTATAGTTGCCGGAGTGGAGTGTACAATTGAATGGTGAAATTACTGTTAATTATCAGGATTTCTTAACCCTGAACAATTCATTTCACCCCTTACCGCCAGCTCAGCCGATCATGACCCCCAAAACACTTATTCACTATTTACTGTCACAATCCTCAGCGGAGGGTCAGCTCCCACTAATGTTCAAAAGTGATTTGAATCGTATGGATTACACTGCATTTCAAACACTGGATGGCAGAGCCTGTGTGGTTTGTGTGGGCCTGTGAAAGGGAATACAAAGAGTGCAGATGAGCTGGTGCTGGACCCCAAGGACATGAGAAAACAAGTCTTACAAGACTGTTACAAGAAAAAACATCAGCCAGACTCCTGACAACAAAGGTTACACCTATACGCAAAAAAAAAAAAAAAAAAACCACAAACTGAGCAGAAATGGTCCAATGCCCTGTTATGAATAATGAGAAAAGAAAGAATGAATCAGTAGGATACGTCTCCTTTTCATCCACTTGGCTGAATACACTTATTGTAAATCACTTTCGATTAAAGCATCAGGTTAATAAATTCAATGTGGCCAAAAAAAAAAAAAAAAAAAAGGTTTCTGTAGCTATTTAAATAATAAATAAAATAATCATGACATCCAAGAAAGGAGCTCAGTCAGTTTAACTAGTGACTGTTTAAAAGCTGTTCCTCAACAAGTTGGTTTCTGTTTACTTACATCAAGCTCCATAGAAATATTGACATGACCACATACTGTACGATAGGATTATTACCTCCTTGATATGTCAGACATACGTTAAGTCTCCACGTTTGTCCTTGTTATTTTTATCTCCTGCTTCTATTAGATGAAACATGCTGTTCGGGGCCTGATTGGTGCATTATGATTCAATGGTGACACATTAGCTACACACATCAATGAACATCTACAGGAATGTATTGATCTACAATACAAGAAAATTTTTATCCTCAGCTGTCTATCATGTCACCAGGTCAGTTTGAATGATAATGTGAAAATGAGGCTCAGTCTGCTGTCATACAGCAGACGAAGGCTACTTACATCGATTGATCTCCTGTCTCTCCAGCTACAGCCTATCAGGTACAGTCACAGGACTGAATTTCATTTTACTAGTTATTTTGAGATGCAGAACAGTTACTCATTTGTGCTTTGAAAATGTGATTATTTCTCAAACTATCTCTTCTGTGGTGCATGTATATTATTATGCCTATTATTATCTTTCTCGATTGCATCCATAAGCTGAACTGCAGTTATTTTTGTACAACACTGTATAGAAGCTTCATGTGGTACACACTGTGTGTGTGTGTGTGTGTGTGTGTGTGTGTGTGTGTGTGTGTGTGTGTGTGTGTGTGTGCTTAACCAATGAAAAGTAAAGCCGTTCAGATGGTAAAATTGTCATAGGAGTGTAATTTATAGTGGGTGTATAACACTTGGATGCTGGAGTAACATGAAGTATTTACATGCCTTTCTTCTATTTAATAACTTCAGAATCACTGGCCTTGATGTACAGCTAATGCAGTCTGTGACACGTCCTCTGAAAAGCCTCTTCATGCAGAACATCTTTGAATTCCATAAGAAAAAAATACCTTTGCATAATGAAGATTCTGGAATAATTGCAAGGCTTGTTGACATGGCATCATATCACTTGAAATAAGTAAAAGGAAATAATTACCTTTTTCTGTATGGGCCTGTTCGGGTTTTTGTTCGCATGCAAAGCTACTGGAGATGTACTGTAAGTTTTAAAGGGGCAGGACTCCATATTTGACATGTGACACGTGAGCAGATGCAGTTTTGAAAGGGAACCAACATCAGTGTCAACATGGATCATTGACAGCTGGGGCTGTTGATCAGCTGGCATGTGTCTTGTTTTTAATGATGATTATGATGATGATGATGCAGTCAGCGGCAAAGAAGAAGAGACGTATGAGTCAACAGAGGTAACATGGTCCTGGTGCCTCTGCACTGTAGGATTTACTTTTTTTTCTAGAATAAATAGCAGTTTTGAGGTTCTGTTGTAGCCAGCCCAGAAATAGCAAAGAATTTATCAGCTGAGTGTTTATCTAAGATTTTGCTTCCTCTTTTGTTTTTGTTTTTTTCTCCCCAATTCAAGATGCAATATTTCACTGCCATTTCAGCATTGCTACAGTTAGTTGGTAGGAATTTGTTTTGCTGCTATACATCAGCATGTCAGTCAAGCACACACACACTCACACAAACAAAGTTGCCACCATCACTCATACATAAGTGACAGTGCCTCATTTTTGCATGTCCCCCACAAACTCTATAAGGACCAGGTCAACATCATATGAAACGTAAAGTCCTTGTAAGCAATTTGTTGTGGCCTGATAGCAACTGCATTTCCTGTTGTCAAAATAATAAATTAGTTTTAGAATAGCGAAGCATATATCACTCTCATTATAACTGTAATACGCTGACATTTTGCTTCAGTCAAATTACTTGACATTCAGCTGCATCACTTATATTATACCATAGCAACACAGGTACTTGCTTCTGATTTGCTGGCAAGTTAGAATAAAAAATACATATTTAAAGCTGTATTTATAACAAAAAATCAGGCCACAAAGTACATTAAACCACAGCAAAAATGCTTACATATGTTTTGCAATGTATCATCAGTTTGCTGACTAGTGAAAGTACCCAATCAATGGGATGAACTAAATTTAAACAAACAACGAAGCTTCTTTGTTGAGGATTTCAAAGACTCCTCATATCAGAGAAGACACTGTGGCAGACAGCAACGCATGCCAGAGAAAATTTCAGATCTTTTCAAAGTGGTACAACCCTAAAAGTAACTGCTCATCCTCTGTGACTAGCTTTCCAAATCCCCTGACCATCTCAAAGTGGTGCTCTGTGAGTTCTGAGGCATATGTTCTATTGATTGAAGCCCATGTACTACACTTGTTTTTTTCTTTTTGAGGCCTGAAGATCTAAAGATGGCGGTTTGGTGTACTGTAGGACCCGCATAGGATGCTGAGGAACAGGATTCTTCTTGTGCACTGGACTTGGTGCAAACAGCTGCTTATTCTCTGCAACAGGTGTGTGCAGGAAAGGTTTAGAAGAATAACACAGTAAAACATAAAATAAAACACACTGCAGGCCAAATAATAAATGTTAAATAAAAACTCCAAATTGAAAAGCAGCCTTTGAAGCCATTACCTTTTTTTTTTTTTTTTTTTTTTGTCCCGTGTGGCCCATCATGGAGCGGGGTAACATCAGTACACTGCAGTCTCAGATCCATTTGTCTGTTACAGAAGGTGGTAAAAATAGAACATTGTGTGAGAGCTCTTCACTGGAAGTCTTAAAATGGCTTAGTTTCTGCAGCAGTTCCAACTGATGCCAGCCAAGGCCAGGTGAGAGGAGACTCACATTACATCGTGTGCCAGAATACACATCAAAATACATACACTGGGGACACTGAGAGACACAATGAGCAGGGCAAAAATGTGAAAAGGCGCCTGAGCCTTGATACATACTGAGGAGTGTTCCTGGAGAGCAGGTGAGTAATTGGCTGATGAGTCTCAGGTGTGATCAGGTGATGAGGAGGTGTGGACAGATGTGTGACACACCTACACACAGAAAGGGAGAGACAACACTCACAGGGACAAATGGGACAGAAACACAAGGACAAGGGGAGGCAGGCTGCTGATCGGAACAGTATTGTCAAATAGGTTTACACATGCATCTTCGTGCATAATGGTTACAATAACATAGTAAGAAAAAAGGAAAATAATTAGCTATTGCAAACTGATATAAAACAAAATTTGGAAAATAACAATAAATATAAATATGTTAACTTGACATGTCAAGTTGTGATGTGGAGACTAACGTGTAGTGTGCATAGGACAGGGTGTGAGTCTGTGTCAGAGGGGGTCCCGTCCCTCGCTGATGAGCCCAGCTGCAGTCTTATGCAGTGTTCTCAGAACAACAGGCTCACACTCACAGATTTGTATGCATTCAGACCTGCAGGCTGCCTGGTGATGGCTGATGTCACAGTCTGATGGCCATGGAGCAACCTGACTGCAGCTGGGAGTTAGAGGCTTTATTCAAGAGCACACCGGTAGTTACATTCACGTTGCTTTTGTAGGTGTATGGATAAATAAAGGACTAATTATTATTTAGACACACAATCTCAGCTATAATCAATTAATTTCGCCTGTTTTCTGTTGTATCAACTTTATCTTCATCTGTTGTATCAACTTCATCATTTGAATTTTGACATTGTGTCTTTAATTGTGGGGTATAGATGAGAAGCAGACCCTGTTTGTGGCCCTGCAGTGGAGGCCAAGCAATGGAAGCAATGAAAGGTGTAGTGGCTCGTCAGAGACAGACGGCCGCTGCTTCTGAGAAGATGAAAGAACACAGCGGTGCATTGAGAACAGACAAGTAATCAAACAATTCATCAAGATGACAGGATAACTTTTTTTTTTTTTTTTTTTTAACATGCAGGGGCTTCCCCTTACTTTGCAATTTCCCATTTTTTTCACAAAGTGAAAGGAAACAGCACATGTTGTGGGTTACAGTAAGCATTAACTGTATATTCATGTTGATTATACAGTGCATTGTTTTAAAAGGCTTACAGGGATGTGGCACTAAAGTGGCTTCTTTTTTCTCCATCATAATCACCTATAATGATGTGATGAGGTGTTTGGACAATGACATGAGATTCAAATGGTAACTTGAGTGCTCCATGTCACATGTTGAATATGAGATCATATGCCTCAATGAAATAAATGGAAGGCAGCATGCAGCGGCAGAGTAAAAACTTACAGTGCAAACAGGCACATTGGAAGTGTCTTCACACCCAGCGAGGGAGAAGCGAGAGCGAGTGATAGTCAAAGCCATGTGGGTAACTGTATGATGGATGTTTGCCACTGATGAAGCAGCCTTTCACATCGCATTTAACATCATGTGCTGTGATGTTCATGATATGATTAAGAGAGATGTTACAGTTGGTCTATTGTGCTGTGTATAGTTTTAAAACATCAACATTTTGTTTTTGCCCCCAAACTTGACTCTTGCAGCATGGCTTGTTTGAGAGGTGTTGATACAGGGCCATCTAACAGCAACATGCATCCTTTTATATCAATGATGCCACATAATGGACTGGAAAGTAAATATTTCACTTTGTGTCCTATTCTGCAGGCAAACTGAAATTGCTTGAAAACAAGCACTGGACCATTTGAACTGTATTATCTTTTATTTAATACGGGAATTAAACTGTATCTAAGAGAACAAAAGAATCTAAAACTCACATATCACTACAAAACACAAAGCTGTAAGCTGCCCTTAAGTTCAGTGAACATACATCACATTGGAAAGCCATTAATAAACCTGTCAGTACACAGACCAACCTCAGCCTGACTTTCATTACAGCTGTTATTTGCTCTTGCTGTACTATGCCTTCGACACAAAAAAAGCTCAGTATCACCCCTTCTGTTAAAAGCACGAACTTCGAGAGGAAGCATCCCAAGTCTATATTTGCAATGTCCTCTATAAACTTCCTGCTGCAGCCTCGAGCAGAGAGGTGTGAAGCTGAGCATAGCTGTACTGCAGTGATGTGTGATGAAGGTTTAGATGAGGCCTGACCTGTGTGTGTAGCTGGCACAGTAACAGATTGGTGGATGTTTAGATTTGTTAAGTCAAACACAGGAGATGGAGAGCGACCCTGCAAAGGGTCAGCACACGCACTGTATGTTATTTGTGTGCAGGCATGAGCAGAGTCACATCTAGCCTGACTCACCAGATGTCGACTGTGGGTACAAGCCTGCCATTGGTCGCCTATTTCAGGCATTCCGCTGTCTGTGTGTCGCTGTTTTCAAAATTCCCGTTGCTGTGGGCAACAACAGCTACAACCTCCAAGCTAGCAACCTTCACACTGATCTAGGCTTGTCGCTAAGTAAACAAGCTAGCAGCTGTTACCTTTTCTTTTGCAGGGATTTTCCCATTTTGTATGGCTTCCAGCTTTTTGCAATGTGGACCAGAGAGAGTCTGACATTGAATTCACTGGCATGACTCTATATCTATTACTATGTCTGTATCTATATGTATATATCTATGCATCTTATTTTGAATAATTGGATAATTAGCATACATAAATGAAATGACACCTTTTGTATCAATCTTTCCTTCATGGTGAAGCTGCTGCGTCCCCTTTTTTTTACAGTGCTCTGTCACTGCTCAGTTTATTTTAGAAGGTGGATCAGGACCCCATTACCCCACTCACTTTGTGCAACCCACCCCTTTTTTATTAACAGCATAATGGCACAGATACATTATCAGAGCTAATCAGAGTCAAATGAAGAAAAGTAGTAGAGTGAGACTGCAGGAATTGCCTTTTTTTCTCCTTGCAGTATCCTGACAGGCCTGTGCTAAACTTTTCTCAGCCTCCTTTTTCTCTATTTTTTTCTAGCATTTTTATTTCTTTTTCTCTATCCTAGAAGCCCCCCGTTTTCCTGCTCTCAATTTTTTGTCCTGATGTTTCTCCTTTCTCAGACTTTTTCCTTCCTCTCTTCCTCTCTCACATCTTTCTCTGCGTCTCCTCTCTGCCCCTCTCTCTCCTCCACATCTTTCTCTCTTCCTTTCCTCAGGGATTGCCTGTTTGATATTCTACTTGTGTGGCGGGGCGGCAGGATGGATTAGAGCATGGACAGGCCCCACAAACCACCCTGATCTACAGGACAGCTTTTCAATCACTTCTCCAATGCTGTTCCACCTATATAAATACAAGCACAGGGAGAGAGCCACAGAGCAAGAGGGGAAAAAGTGAAAATAATAGAGAGGAATAAAAACAAACAGGAAAGGACAAATGTAGAATTTTGTGAAAAAGCACTGTTGCTGTGCAAACAGGGTGAAATATGCCAGAACATACTTTCCAATTGCCATTGAGTTTGAGCATATCAAGTGTCTGCAGGAAGTGTTGGAACACACACCAGCTCAAAGAAAGAACAATGGCTCATTTGCACCTGGAGTGGCTTGCAGCAGTTTAGGCTTCACAATGGATAGCCTGCGTGTCCCTTTGGCTTTGTTCAAAGGTACAAGTTAGTTTTTTCTCTCCCCCTGTGTGTTTATACTCTGTTCTACCTTGATCCTCTGGACCTTTCCCATTTAGACGAAAATTGCAGATCCCTCATGTGGGTAAAACAGAATTACTGTGCCTCCCAAGCCTTTTTTTATTGGATCAATAGGGTGATCTTCCAAGGCCGACATTAGGGGGCATTATAAAAAGGTTACAAATGAGAGTGTTTAGTCCATTGCACTCTCCTCAGGTACTAGGAGAGTATCGATCCATTGTGGCTCATCAAACTGTTTTGTTGCAAAAGGACACTTGAACAGTAATCGCCTTCAAAAGGTGAGATAATAAGATGCTGTGTAATTGTAGTAACTAAATAAAACCACTAATGACTATGCTGTCAAGTACCATGGTAATATTATGTTGTTGTGTATGATCAGTGTGAATTACAAAAACCCCATTTCAGTTAAGTGATCGTCTAATACAGGTGATGATATATTGGCTTTACTTAAGAATTTTAGGCTATTACTAGTCTATTCATCAGTGAATGCACTGAGAATGGGTTTAGTTATAGTAACATAACTTTATATGTAAACATCATAAAGAGACCACTTCTGTTCTCACTCCCAACTCGTCACATACAGACACTTGATCAAGACCCCTTGGCACTGGATACCACTTTAGCTTTGTTCTTCAATGTGCATGATAGTCTGATAGTGTTCAACAGACAGCCCGATCTCTCTCCCAATGCATCAATGGATGAAGTGTAAATAGAGGAAGTCTATGGAGAAGGTTGTCATACTTGCAGGGATCAAGCACAGGACTTTCACCCAGCAGAGGGGGTTCTCCCATATGAAAGCAAAAGCGGCAGTTGATTTCTTTTGTGCGTGAATTATACAGAAGTAATGTATGTAACTAACATACTTATTTTCGACCAAACCCCAATGTTTTCCTAAACTTAACCAAATCATTGTGTTGCCTAAGCTGAACCAAAGTGAGACCATTTCACAACATTAGCCACATTTTTATTATTGTTCTCAGCAAGCTTTATTTTGAAAGTCTAATCCAATGTTGCTAAGTGGACGTTGTGCAATTATTATTGCTAACTGGACCACAGAGCCCTGCACATTGGCAAATTATACTAAAGGGGTACCCAGGGCCTTCAAAAGTGACGTCAAGGGCTCCTGACCAAGCGTCCATATGTAATGACGATAGAGTGTGAAAGAGTGAGAAATAGCTGCTCTTCTCAATTAAATAATAATAATAATAATTATAATTATAATAATAATTATAATAATTATAATTATAATAATAATTATAATAATTATAAATATTTTCAGAAATCATAATATGATATACTATGGCATACAACTTTCAATGAAAAGAACGAGTTGGAATAGAATCACTTTACATGTAAATAAAATGCATCATATTTTCATGTCTTACATTTTTCTGTTATATTTGCGGTTGTAAAAAGTGAAACCTTTTCCAACCTTGAACTGCTGACTCTACACTGACTCTACTTTATCACTCTGTGCCACTTTTTTGAAAAGAGATAGAACTTTACTTAGTCTGTCTCGAGGGAAATTGTGCAGCAGTTGCAGTGCAAAGTAGGAAAGAGTGCAAATATAAACTATGAGTGAAGGTGCAAGTATAAAAAATATCAAGACACATATTTCCAAAATCCACAAGTTCAAAATGTAAACAATGCCAAAATCATAATAAGGTTAGGGATGAGGATCATAAAGATTTGTACATTTTTATAGGTGCTTATGTCAGGTTTTCTGGCAGTTTTACACTTTATTAAATTGACAGCATAGGAAGACAGAGTTATTGCTGAATATCAGCTAAAAAAAGGAAACTGTGCATATGTGTTAAGGCCAGTTTGAAAGGTACTAAACAAAGACAGAAAGTCAAAGTAATTCATTTAAAATCTTTTCAGTAGAAGTACAGAAGTGCGATACATAGTATCAAAAGTAAAAGTTCATGTACTGTGAAAGATATTGTTAGATTTTAGATATTATTAGATTATTTATACTGATGGACCAGTGTAGAAATAGTGGTCAGTAGATCTAGTTTTGAACCACCTCATACCGTCAAGTTCTGTAGTTTAGTCCAGTAGTTCCCCACCCAGGGGTCAGGCCCCTCCAAAGGGTCCAGATGTGGAAAGCTGTCAAACAAATGCAATCGAGTAAAAAAAAAAAAAAAAATCTCTCTGACATGTAGTGGTGGAGAAGTACAGAATAATGTAGTACAAAATGGAAATGCTCCAGTAACGGAAATACTTACTTGCCACCTTTATTTGACTGACAGCTGAGCTGGCAGGAGGACAGAGACTTGAAGCTCTCTTCCTGTGACACAATCAGAGCAGCACAAAGCACCAGGTCACATATGCAAGGACAATGAGGGTACAAGTCCAAGTGCACTCACGGTTTCAATCCATATGCAGTAGGTGTAATGTGCTGTGTGCAGAACAGTGTGAAGCACTGGAGTGTAACCTACTAACCTATCTAATGACCTAATAACCTAACCTACTATAATCAGAGGGGTGTAATATTTTATGAAAGTTACATTACTCATTTCATATCTTTGAAACAGCCTGTCACAATGTCATGGTATCTTTACACGTACATACTTAACAACCAGCATTGGTGTGATTCCAGAGCTTGAGCATTGGCTTCACCTTCACATAGAGAAAGAAAACTGATCTGCTCATAATATCAGACCACCATTATATTACAGTACCACACGCTTGAGTGGATAAAATTATTATGGTCACTGATTTTCCATTTTAGTAAATAAATACATACAAAGTGCCAACCTTACTGTCATCTTGAAATATTGCATTGCATGAGATTGTGAAATTGAGTTATTAAACTATGCCTTTATAGCCCTGTGTAATGCCTTCACATGCTCAAATTACATAACAAGTGTGAGTTAGCTCTCCGCAGTAAGTGTGTCTTATGGTGATTTTTTCACACAGAATGATGCTTTGACACTGTTTCTCACTGAGCGGAAGAACTTTGGCGCATGAGGCAGTCATTTATCCACTTCTGTTGATGACAGCTCATATGCAACATTCAGTGCTCTTCCCCAAAGCACCGCAGGGCTAATGAAAGATATGACATCTGAGAGAGACTGGGTAACCTCTAATCCTTAATATACTAAAGCACATTAATGATATTGTAATATGTTGCCCCTCCCACCTTTGAAAGACAGCTCTGGCCTGTCTTCTTTTCTCACATTGTGTAAGTAATCTGAATTCAGTCGCATGCAGACATTAGCACTGGTTCATTTTGTTTGCTTTGTTTGAAACTCTCAAGCATTATGGGAGCGATTGAGACATCACAAACACATTCGCCTGGATGCTTCTTTATGCCCCTTTATGCAAGGTCAGATTGCTGACAGTGAAGTGAGCAACTGACCCAGGATCCCAATGTGTCATTTGGTTTGTGGTGATGATGTGTTTCATTGCAGATTAGTTTGGTCATGTGCATCACTAAATTAAAATATTAAGGAAAATGGTGAGGGCCTTTAGCCCAGTGCATTAGTACCTGATCTGGAGAAAGTAACATCTAATTTACCTATGATAGGGCCATGCACTGGTTACAGTCAGCAAACTGAAAATTATGAATGTATTTGTCTGTGATAGACTGCCATCCCATCCCGTCTTCCCCACCTCTTACCCAATTGATGCTGGAATAAAGGCCCAGTGATCCAGAACAGGATGCATTATTCACATCTGACAGAGTGTTGTTAATATCACTGCACCCACCATGTTACTCTACATGCCCCAAAGCATTAATATTTCTCCAACACCTTAAAATATGTACATTCCATTTACACATTGTTAGTTTGATCATTTCCAAGTGTCCTGGTTATCATCAGGTTTTTGGAGTATCCTGGAAGGATCCGATGTGTCCAATCTGAATGGCCCCTTATCCTGAGCCCTTTTGTGTTGTACTGTACTGTGATATAAGGCAGAACACTGTGGCATCTAAACAGTAGGGGTGTAACTGATGGTGGTATATACGACGGACAGCATGACAGCTCACAGATCATTAGACACTGGTTTTCTTGCTGTGCCCATGATCAGAAGTAAATCTGGTGAAGGTTCACTCCGTTGCTATAGGTCCTATCTCTGCAACAAACTGCCTGATGATATAAGATGTATCACAACTGTGCCGTCTTTTAAAATCAAGTTTAAGACCTACCTTTTGAAAAAGTCAATCGTGAGTTTTAATGTAATTTTAAAAATAACTTTGCTGCGTTTTGTCTTGCCTTGGATGTTTTGTGTTCTCTCTCTCTCTCTCTCTCTCTCTCTCTCTCTCTCTCTCTCTCTCTCTCTCTCTCACTGTGGTCTTGGCAATCTAAGTAGTATTTGATCTGTCACTGATATGTTTTGGATGAGGTTGGTCTGGTGAGGTCTGCCATTTATGGGAAAATGTGCCGGGTATTTTGATTGTCCTGTCAAGTTTGCCTTGGCCTACCCCGCTCGTATATTGTACTCATCGCCCACTCTATCTGCAGTCGCATGCAACTGTTGTGCTCTGTTAACAAGTTCTCTTTCTCCCTCCTCTCTGTGCGTGCTTTTGTGTTTATGCCTGTGTGTGTGTGTGTGTGTGTGTGTGTGTGTGTGTGTGTGTGTGTGTGTGTGTGTGTGTGTGTGTGTGTGTGTGTGTTCACTTCTGAATTGATGCGAAGGAAATGGTACAGACTCAATGCAACCTGCACATTAAAAAGTCTAGCCAGCTCCTCTGTTTACACTGGTTTGTTTAAATTAAGTAAGTATTAAGTATTCCACAGTATTTTTTGTGCCACTCGGTATGATGTCAGGAAAGAGGTTAAAAAACAACAGTACTGAACGCTAAAGCAGTGAGTCCCCGAGACACAACAATCTGGACTTCAGACAGAGACAATTCTGGTCAGAATAAAATAAAAAAAAAATACTTCAAGCAACAATGGAGTGGTTACATCAATACACAAAAAAGTCTTTCAGATTAAAACAGGCTGACATCTGAATATCCTGTCATAATTCACTTACTTTGGATCCAAGTGATTTAGTGATACTTCTACTTACTGTGACATGGTGATGGCTGGAGGAATGGACCCCAAACCTGTGCAAATGATTAGGCTACTATCATGTAGAGAATGACATTTTAAGACATACTACTGTATGTTACAGATTACTCTGAATGAGTCAAAGAACTGAAATGATTTCTGTAAAATGGATTTCTTAACAACTGTAACAACATGAAAGTCTGCATTGCGGTACACCACATTTAATATTTGCTTGCTAAGTGTTTAGCTTCACCTTAGAGGTGTATTGCAGTCTTTGTGCAAAGACTCCTTCTATGTTGGATATATCTCATGTTGATGCAGAGCAGAGCTGACATACCTCGCTTACCTTGACTCCATACTATATACTTCCTTCTTTCCCTGCCAATTTGAGATCTGAGATCTGCGTACTGACAGATTCTCCATGATTCCTCACTCTCGCAGGTCTGAGTTCAATTTTATTCATTTAATTTGAATGAACATGTTTTTATACAAATGGTGTAATTGCACATTATCACACAGTTTCAGTTTTGTGAGATACCATTCAAACTGAAGTAACTGCAAACAGTTCAGATGCTACATGACATGGGTCAGTAAGTCTTTCTGTAATGTTCTATTTTCTGTTTAGAAAAGACTGCAAGAACTGATCATTTTAACCTAATTCAAGCACGTATATTGTGAAAGATTATCAACTAATGGCACTTGAGTTTCTACTTTCAAATGCCCTTGTACACTTGACAGTCATTGCGCATTAAATAAGCATCCTAGTTTCTTGCCATTATTTCTGGCCACTTTCTCATGTCAACCTCCCAGTCGTTAGTAGTGATACTTGAAGTGTGCAATACATATACAACATGTGTTGTCCGTGTTGTTCATCAGCTAATTTACCGCAAATGAACTTCTTTTTGGTGTAAACCCCCGCAAATTTGGTTTGCAGAGGTTGTGGCCGTAGTTAATGTTTTGGTGGATGGTAGGTTAACATATCGTGATTTTGGTCATATAGAGTTTCTCCTGATATAAATTTATGACATGTCTGAGGAAAACGCTGATATTCCCAACAGCCTTATCTTTTTCCTCAGTCATTATGTCTTTGCATTTTCCTGCATTACATTACCTGTTCACGAGCCTGCTAAATTATTAGCCTCGGTGGTTTCTAGATGGCAACAGTAACATCCATGTTGAGATGTCTACTAATGATCTTCTCATGCATTAGTGATCGACATGGAAGTGTAGATGACTTCCCATGTCGCACTCACAATCTCACAAGTTCCATTCAAAAACATTAACTGTTATGATCACATCCAGGGATATCAATAACCGGGTTCCTAATTCCCCATTTAAATGCGATTTCCTGAATATGATCAAAATCAGAGTACTAATGTGCATGTACACGCAATCAAAGTCATACAGTAAATATACAATAAAGTATATGTCAAAAAGGATTATCAAGTTATCACATTCAGTTTTCTTTATGTTTTACAAAGCGTCTCAACTTTTTGGGAATCTGGGTTGTAAATTCTGCTCAGTAACAG
This sequence comes from Chaetodon trifascialis, assembly GCF_039877785.1. NCBI lineage: Eukaryota > Metazoa > Chordata > Actinopteri > Chaetodontiformes > Chaetodontidae > Chaetodon > Chaetodon trifascialis. The sequence continues at coordinate 17,009,170 of NC_092065.1, read as the reverse complement.
GCCTGGCTCCACACAATTGTACGCATTGACTTATTCTATGTAATGAAATATTCAGGGGATGAGTTGGTTATTCCTGTGTGAAAAGGCCTGCTACTGCCTCACCTTAACGAGCAGAGTAACCAGCACTGATGTCAACATAGTCCCTGTTGGCATGCGTTGCAGAGGCAAAGCAGAGGAGCAAATTCTAGACACTCCTGATTTTTTCCCACCATAAATGGCAGTGTAAATTGTTTTCATGTTCCTGTTGTGTTGTCATGCAGCATTTATTTACTGGGCTTGTTTGTAACTATGTTGTTTAACCGTTTTTGCCTTAATTACCTCTAAATTACCCAGTTTGAGTGGAGGGTATGTTGTGTTAGTTTTACCAATATGCAATACAGTTGTGGTATCTTGTGTTGTGGTATTTAAATATGTTTAGTGATTTGCATGCTCCTAATTTAGTACTGCCATGGGGAGTTTCCTGCATTTACTAATTATCTGCTGAGTTTGCTAGGAGTTGCATCTGCCTTTATTGGTTTGAAAGTATGTTAAATCACATACGGGCTCAGTACATTACATACATTATTTCTCTCCTAGACCACACACAAACACATCCATACTGTAGTAAGTGATCTACCATGGCATATATTTCTTCCGCACAGTCCCCGATAAATCCCCTGAACTGTGGATCCTCTCTCCTTTCCCAATCCTCTGGTCTCAGTGGAGATCATTTCAAAACATGTAACTATACTTGTCAAATATATATGTACTTATCACAACTACTATATGCAACTACCACAATAAAGATACATAAGTCTCTGTACATTAAAATTCTGAGGGGGAGCTTTTTCTCCCACCATTTACACTCCCATCTTCAGCCATTACTGTCATCAGACTGGAGCTCTCTGACTTTGATAGTGCGTGAACATGTCCTGTGCTGAAGTGTTAAGGGCAGGAGGGAGTCAGTGACTGATGTGGAGAGCAGCAACGCTCCCCCCAGTGTCAGCCAGTGATTGATGTTCAAAGAATGGTCCAAAAACCCATGACCAACTCGCCTCACAGCCAGAGGCACCTCACTCTTTCCCCCATATAAAAGTGATTTTTTCAGAGATATGAAATAATTATTATAGCAGCTGTGTTTGAATGTCTCTGATGTGAAATGAAGGTCCCTTTATATTTGAATAAAATTAATAAAACACATCATTGGGAGATATTACAGTCCACCTTGTCATTGTAATTTTGACATTTGAAGAAAATTTGCATGTAGTTATTACAGTTTTGGGTGCGCATGAGACTCATAAAGATGTCCTCTGTTGTTCAGTACACTGGATAATTGCCAAGATTTATACTGCCAAGGTGCAACTCATATCGTTGAAAATGTAGCCATTATAAAATGTTTTGTAACATGCAAACATATTATAATGTTGTGTGTAATTTGCTTTATATACATATCCAAATTGGCACACTTATGGGGGGGGGGGGGTGTCTCGTGTACATCAAGCCATTTGTTCTCTCTGTTCCTCTTTATATTTGACCTTCATGTGCAAACAAAGATCCATTTGTCTTCCCTGGTACAATGAGCGGTTGGGGTTACAAAAAATATGTTACGGATAAATGAAATGCCTCTGTCAACAATGCTATTTTTACATGGGTGGTCGTTTCGATTAAAATGTCATTGCCTCTGTTCATTTTCTTTGATGTTTCTGTTGAACTTTACACACTTGACTTGTTCTGTCCATAAAATATGAATTATCCTCACTGGCTTCACAAGACCTCCTGGTGTATCTATGCACACATGTGACCGCACACACAAGCAGACCCCACATGCACACACATTCTCACAGTGAGCTCCTCTGTGATGTTTATAGGAGCTTGAAGAGAAAAATTTATGATGGCATTCAGAAAAAACTGGTTATGTAATGTACGTCTACAAGAGAATTTGTATAGAGGCAATATATTACAAATATGAAGCATAATGGAATTGACAAGCCCCGGGGTCAGAAAAAGTTTACCCAAAAGTATACTTGGTTGAACATCAAAATGGGCTTTTTTGTACGAGAATTGTGTTGTTTTATTCGTACGAAAACAGCTATATTTTCTGAGCTTATCATACATTCAAAAGTTTTATCCAATTCACCAGCTCCAAATGATTACTTGCAATTGTTGTGCTCATTGTTGAACACAATTCACAAAGTACATTAATTTACCCCGGGCACACAACTGTGAAAAAAATAGAAATTAAAAATAGGGCTGCATCCAATGATGGAATAAATGGAAAAGCACTTAAGAGAAGATGATGAGAATGCTGTTGCATCCCTTGAGAGGGTGGCTGGAACAAATGGCTATGGCAGACATGGGCTGAGAAGTCTTTTTAAGATTGACACAGGTAAGTGGTGCTGCGCATGCAGGGGTGCTGTGTCAATTAAGGTGTATAGAGGACCGCTGTCTGTCTGTGAGAAGCTCATTAACACCAAGGTCAGTTTCATCAGTCCCCCAAGCTGTCGTAATTCTCATATTACTATCAGGGACGGAAATAAAAAGGCACAGTGGGCATGCATTTCCAAACTTCGGAATCACATGCAGAGTCTCAGCTACAGATGCAAATGCAGACACTGCATAGAAACAGAACACAATGTCGTTCAGCCGCCGCCACCACTTCCATAGACACACACACGCACACAAAACACACACAAACCCATGCAAAATAATACCTGTTCAAATAGACATTTCCCGAGTGGGATTTTGAAAATGCAGAATAGGTAGCAGGTGCTTGTTAAAATGAATATTACAATTGTGTTTATGCAAAACAGTTTTATCAATGATTGCACATGGTTCCATGTCTGAATAACTATCTGCACCTCTGCAACCTGACTACTCATGCAAACCTATCTAAGCTATATAGCTAGAAAGCTTCTGCAGCAGAAAGACTGATAGACTTGCTCCCTTCATGATAGGCACATAAACTAATTTAGGTGTGCACATTACTGAACACACAGTATAACATTGTGTAAATTGTCATATTGTGCATATTGTGTTAAATTTAAGGCAGACACAGTTAACTGTTGAAGATGTCAAGCACAATCTTGGCTGCAGTTTAACCCCTGCCTTCAGCCTCCACATCATGTGGGGGATAAACAGTTAATTGGCTGCGTGAGTCTGAATGGTTTGTGCACAAGCAGGCAGAGTGCCTTCATCGTTGATTGTTGGTCGCTTCAGCAGTGAGTGTTTCCCTAAATCTCCTGACACCGGGCCCTTTCCTGTCTCTCCCATGTTATTGGAAAGCACTGATGGGAAATATATAACAGCTCGACACAGTAACTGCCAACTCCGTGCCCTAAGCCTTGCTCTCAACTCAACTGTCAAGATCTAAAAGACAAAAAGCCTCTTGTTACTGTGCCGAGGTGCATGGTTACAGCTCAATTTGTTTGCAGGAGACAGACTTTCAAAGAGTGCGAGTCACCTGCCTGCATCCCTTTGCTCCGTTTGCACTTTCTCTGAATTGTCACTCAACCTCTTTCCCTCCCCTCCTGCTAGCTTTCCCTTTGTCTCTCTGTGGATATTCCTGAACAGTTTGTGCCTACAGGCAGCCGTTCCACTTGTTTATCCCTTTCTCTTTCAATCAGAGAACGTGGAGGACAGATTCCAACTCTAGCTGACAATACAACCAAATCCACTCTCATCTTGATTCCATCAGGAACACAAGAGCTTCTCACTTATTCTGAGCCAAACATATACAGACTTTAAGTGCAGGGTCAACACACAAAAATTTATGCCAATAAAGACAAACACATTTTACTGTTATTGTACTACACAACCATCACATCAGAGAGTCACTACTGAACAATGTCAAGCGATTGGGTTTGAAGCAAATAACAGAATAAATAAATGACAGACGCAAAGGCAAATAAACGCTATTAATAATGCTCTAAAAAACAGGCCACTGTTCAATTAAAAGCACTGATGAACACTTGTAGAAGCAATTCAACATTAATAAGTGTTAAAGCAAATTGTTGTTCTCTAGAATATCTTCCAGACATGTGCAGCAGTAGCTAAAAGCAGCTCAGCCCTATCTGGAGCTTATTCTGGGAACAATAAGAGGAGCAGTACCTGCTGACCTGCAGCTCAGGAATGTTTTGGTCCTACAGTGGCAGTACTTTAAAATCACTTATTTTTCAGATTGGAAAAACCTTTCAGAGATTTGAAGAGGTGGCAAAAGGCTTGTAGAAAAAGTTTGGCCTGATGTTGGCTCCAGAGGAAAGGTCATGTCATCAGCAAAAAAAAATCAATGGGTTTCTCCCTCTTGGGAAGAAAACACAGCAAAAAGCATGGTAGTTTAGAAACATGGTTGAGATACCTTCATCAGAGACAAACAAACAAAACAAAATAATGGAGGGATCTTCTGAAGAGAAGTTGTGAGGCTCCCAACTCACATAAAATGATGCATTTGCCCAATTTACAAGACAAACAAACAAAAGTTGATGTTCTCACTTGTATGTGGTGGTATGTAGTCATGCAGATTGTTTTGGTTTCATTTTCCCAGATTTTGACCAACCCACATCTCTCACATTTCTATTGCCATGCTAATCCACCTTTCTTCTTCAATATGCTATTTGTTAGTTCTTTGGCATCACAAACAAAATAACATTCACCTCAACTGTATTGTGGTGCCAGCATGAATCTCAGAGCTTGACATCTCAAAAGCTGGACAAATAAAACCAAACAGTTCATCATGGCTGCGTATCACGACGAAGTAAGTGAGACGGGGGCGGCTGTGGCTCAGGAGGTAGAGCGTTCATCTGCCATTCATCCCTGGCCTCGGCAGTCCACGTGCCGAAGTATCCTTGGGCAAGATACTGAACCCCAAAACTGCTCCGGCTGCTGTGCCATCAGTGTGTGAATTCATATGAACGTCACTTTGGATAAAAGCATCTGCCAAATGACTAATTGTAATTGAGACTGGAGAGGAGCTCCATAGGATCAGTGCAATGGCCTTCATAGCATAGTTGCCATTTGCAGACATTATAGAAAGCAAGAATTTTAAAATGGCAGTGAACATTTGTCAGAGAGTTACAGAATCATCCTGTTGTCTTGTCTGTGTCTGTGGTAGACCTTGACGGGCTCTCATGTGGCTCATAAGGTGATGCCTGTGATGTGATGGTAGCTCATGATTGCCAGCATTCATGTCATGTGTTGGATTTTGTTACACATGTCTTTAAAAGAGGTGGAATATGGTTGAGGGCAGATCTTTGCAAATGCATTATAACGGAGGAATACTTTGAGCAAGGTGAATTGCACAAGAAGCAACCAGGTAAAACTGTTATGTTTTTTTTCCAAATTGCTTCACTGAATTAAACAAGTAGGTCAGAGCTGAAGTGCTGAAGTCCCAGCAGCTGGTGCTTATCGAAATTATAATCATTGGAAATCTATGACAACAAAATAAGGCTTTACTGTATCTTCCACTGTATGGTTAAATGACCCCTTCTAATTTTCAATGTACATAATGTAGAGGCTGAAAACTGGATGAAGTGGTAAAGGACAGCATCATTCATTCTCACTTCAGTTCATTTCTAATGTTTTCATTCTTCCTTTGATGCCCCTCTTCTCCAGTCTTACCCCAGAGGCTCAGGACGGAACACCATTCTGCCTTTAAATGGAACACTGATTGTTTTTCATGTTTATTCACAACCCACGGGTCAGCAGCCTCCCATAATCTGCTGTTTCTTCCAAGGACAATTTGGGAGATATCATGAATAAAAATGATCTTAATAATATCTCAGTGAAAGGACCCATGGCAACTATGAATACCATTAGAGCCTGATCAGAGGCCGTTAGTGCCACATTTATATGGCCAGAGTGACAGTATAGGGTCTGCATGAGTGACTCCAGAGGCTGGCTGTTTACAATCTTTTGTCATTGGTTCTTTCATAGATTTTCTCATCTTCACAGTACTGTATTTCAATGCCTTTTTTTTATCGTATAATGGAGTTTTGATCCGTAGAGGCCTTGTTATGTGTATTTGTATTAGATAAAGTATTCATCTTCCCTCTCCAGTTCACCTCAGATTGATAATATGGAAACAGAAACATAAGAGAAAGTCATTGTGTCTTTGGAAGTATCTTTACTGTGAACCAATCTGCATGGAGCAGTCACAGCAATTTGCCTCCCTCCGATACCCTTGACCTAGATGGCGAAACTTCCAGGGGAGTAGAGAATTAAAAGTGAGGGAAAAATACAATTATGTGCACACGTTAGGTGATCAAATATAGTATTTTCCTTGAACTGTGTGGTAAGGGGGTGACTTGTCTCATGATATTAACATAGTACAGTAGGGACTATATTCTACGGGATATGTTCTACCTGTGGACTCTCCCATGGAAAGAAGGGTTACCACAAAGGCCGTCAGGATCATTCAAATCACACACACACTGTGTCACAGTGTCTTGAGTCTGACATTCTGGTTAGGTGGAGTTAAGCTGGAGAGCTATTAATATGCATGGCTTGGACTTTTAACAGTGACCACAGTTGATTTCTGTTAATATGGTATGAAATTAATCCTTAAGTCAAGACCAACCTGTCCTGGCATTCTTGTCATGTTCAATAATTTTGGTCTTTTCTTTTAAGTGTTCCTCTTCCGTGTTTTATATGATTTATGTCCTCCTCTCTTGACTTTGAAGCCTCTATCTTAATGAATCAAGGGGCAATGTGCAAAGCCAACTATGCTGTGGCAGTGTGTGTGTGTGTGTGTGTGTGTGTGTGTGTGTGTGTGTGTGTGTGTGTGTGTGTGCGTGTGTGTGTGTGTGTGTGTGTGCGTGTGTGTGGATGAGAAAGAATCCATTATCATATATTATGTGTGGGTGTGTTAGGGGCTGTAGCAGTCGCGGCCAATCACCTTGGTTCCTTTTACCCCCTTAAAAGCAGTGCCGTCCCACCGTAACGTCTTCACAGCTTGGTAGTGACTGCAGGAGAGGCGGTGCAGGAAGCTCGCCTTAGAGAAAACTCACAAAATCGTGTTTACAAATGTGGAAAAATGCATATATGGTAGCACAAACAGAAAGCAGATGATGTCTCTTTTTAAGATGAATGCATGTTTCTGGACAAATTGAAAACTTAACCTTCATCCATTTTCTCCACATCAGTATGATTTCATTAATTCATTCATTGTATCATTTTATCACTGTGACTTGCTTTAGTGAAGTAATTATTCAAGGTTAACTTCAGCGAAACACAATAAAGCACATTTTCTCACTCAATGTGACATCTGACGTTTTTTTTTTTTGCGATACATGCCTGCCCAAAGCACTGTAAAATTAATGTCCTCTTTAACAGCTCAAAGAATCTATTAAACATTCAGAATTTATTGGATTTCTGTTATTGGACTTTGTTAATCATTTGTTTATGCCAGGGAGTTCCCTCAGGGTAATAAGGGTGATAAGACAACATACTGTACACATCATTGTCTGTGAATGATTTTTGGTAAACAGAAGGAAAAGGCCTACAGAGCTCATATAATATATAAAACAAGACATATTTGATGTTATACTAATGCCTGATTAGAAAAAAAACTCTACTCATACATCAGTGGGGGAGCCCAGGTAATGCGGGAAGAGAAGCCAGTGTCAACAAAACACAAGGGTTCAACAGTTATGGGTCTTTCAAGAACAATGCTGTGAGCTGTTTTCATTGAGACTTATTTCTTCAATGGGCTAGTCCATAGACCTGTCTGTAAACATTGTTTTTGCAACTATTTTATCAGCAAATGTGACACCATTTGTTATAAATTGATTCAGATGGAGCGTCTGAACTTTGATATATCATTCCTCAAAGTAACAGGTGCATGATTACGAGGTGTTACATGATCATTATAGATTGCTTGTGATTTCATCTTTAGCCTGATATATTCTTCCTCACTGTGGCTCTGCAAATAATACAAAAGCTGGCTGATGAAAAGGTCTTTCGCACGAATGTACATTTTTACAGCCATTACAAAAATAAAGTGTAGTTAAGGGCCATCTCCACTGTCATAAGGCCCAAGGCTTCTGACTTAACCCTAAACAGAGACAAACATTAAACCCAGTTCAAGACAAGTTTGCAGTCTGTCTGGTTAAACTGTCTGCATTAATTATTTAGTAATTAGCTACATGTAATTGCTTCCTGACACCTAAGATTACACTGTCTTTGTAATGCATTAGCTGTCTCAATTATAGCAGGGTGCTGGATAAGCCTGCACTTGATGTGGCTTATCTTTTCATTTTCTGTCTCTTTACCCCCTCTCCCCATTTTCCTTTACTCCAACATGCTCTCCGTACTTCTCTCCTTTGGTTTTTCTCAAAGGGGGGTGGCTAAGCCATAGCAGTAATCCAGCATGTGATGTTAGACCAAGACAAAAGATATCCCGCGTGCCTCTGATCTCCAAGCGAGGGCATCTTACTCTTTCAGAAGTCGCAATGCCACTCATTACATTCACAGTAAACAAGTGCACTTCTGGACATGTTTTCACACATGCAGCATGGACGCTTTTGTGGATTTGCACATCTTCTTACTCTGACTGCACTGTATTTGCACACTGAGTCCTTGAGGCCTGGGCTTGGATCTCATATCTCTAGACCTAGGGATATTCACCCAGACTTCAGGCCAAGCAGAGACGGCTGATTATCAGAGGAGCCTTGGGATGGATTGAGGGAACTGCAGAACCACGAGGCTCATAGAGGCGATAAGCCGAGGTTTTATGGGTTAGCTGAGCAGTCCGACATACCCCAGAGGGATGTGTGCATATACAGTATGCACACACACACATAAATATGTGTTTATGTGTGTGCACACACAGGGCTGTGTCTTTTTGAAAGTGTTTGTGTCTTTGTGATGTTTGAATGTGTACAGTGTGTGAATTTTTAGGCTTTGTCACGTATATTTCTGGTATAGCCTGAAGGATATGAATTCTCTTTTGTAAGCTGTGAGCTGTGCTGGAGGGTTAAAAGGGGCAAAAGAGGTGACCTGCCTCAAAAAGTTTCCTTTTAGGTACATGTGTAACTTGGACACACTGTCCTTTATCAGCCTTGGTGTCATGGGAGCAAATACCCCAGAAACCATAACTAAGAATATATTTGAGAGTAAGGTGAGATCAGTCAGCAGGGTTGGTGCTTAAAATGCCATGACTGATTTTCTCACCAGATGAGACTGAAGCTTAGCATTTTTTGGATAATGAAATGTTGATTCAATGAAGAAAAACTATGATTATATGTTTCTGACCCTTTTTTTTCCCATGACTAAGGCGAGACGATGACAAGGCGGCACCAACAAACTAATTGTGATTATATCAGCGTGCAATATTGTTGACAAAAAAGATGAGACAAAAATGTAGCTGTGTCAGTGTTTTGTGGAGGTGTTCTAGTAAGCAAAACTGTTTGGGAGAAACTTATGTTACAGCTCGACTGGAAATGTATTTAAACCAGCAGTGAGCTTAGGGACTAACTAGCTAAAAGCTATGTACTTTGCAATCATAAACAGCCTGAGCAGCTAACTTACTGACTGATGTATTTGGTGACATAAAAACACTATTTCTTTGTCCCTCACATTACCCTCAAATTGAATTTGATTTGGCATCGAAATGAATCTGATGTGTTCCTTAAACTGATACCATCAGACCAGAGCTGCATCCTTTATCATTCAACCAATGGTTTTCATCTGATAATGACAATATCTTATGTGAAATAAGTTTGACTAAAATGACTGATGACAAATGGTTTTGGAGACAAGATTGACTGAAATTTTCTATATAATGTGATGACTACAAAAAGACTGAAATGTTCACAGTTTACTTTGAATTACATGAGACTAAATCAAGTCTTTAAGTCAACTAAACCTGGACTATATTAGCAGGATGAGCTTGACTAAATATGCTAACATCTAACAAGGTCATTTGACAGAGACTAAACAAAGAAATAGCTGATAAAATGAACAGAGGGAAAGAAAGAGGGACATGCTTAAACCAAAAGAGCAATGGGAGAGATGGGGCAGGGAATTCCTCCCTGCCTGTTGAAATGCACCTCCTCTGCCCTGCCAGTCTTCAGTGGCATGTGATGTTGGCTGGAGATGGAGTCTCAATCAATTTGTGCTTTGCTACGTTGCTTTAAGGGCTTAATGATGTAAGGGATGTGAGGGGAGCAGTGTGAGTCTGAGCTCTAGAGATACTACAGTAAAAGAAGTGTGCTAACATCATTTTGACACTCAACCTGATCAGAGAAATAATTGAGTTTGACTGAGTTGACTTAGTATGTAATGACATCAAAGAGATGAGCTTACCCCCATATTTGTGCATCTCCCCCGAGAGCTGAGTTGGCACCAGGATTTGGAACATTTTACCATCAATTTGCTGCTCTTGAGTAAGAAATGGAACACAGCAGGGTGACAAGTAGGCTGAATGCATATTCCTCAGCCAAACGAAAGGCCTCATATTACTCGACAGCTTGATAGGAGGTTAATTTAGGAAACTAAACCTGCATCATTCTGTCTGTAACCTTAAGATATAAAAACATCCACCTACACCAAGAGAAAGCAGACTGCTAGATATATTTTGCTTAGCAACTCCTGATACTAGAAAATAGAATTTTAACTAACAGAGAGAGTATGTGTGAGTGTGCACGTGTTGTGATCCTGAAAAACCTGACCTGACCAGGACCTGATCCTTATGCTTGTCTGGTACACAGTGAGATTTGCTGTTGTATTCTACATTATCAGTATTTCTATATTCTTTCCACAATGTCCTTCAGGTGTCAGCAACTTTTCATTTTTCCTTGTGGCAGAAATGCACACATGCATTTTGCAGTTACAGTAGTGTACAAGACATTAACATACTTAAAGTCATACAGCAACTTTGTCATCAGACACCAGTGAAACTGTAGCTTCAGAAACCCGCTGCTTTCATTACGTTAATCATTTTCACTGCAGATGAAACATCACAACAAAAAAAGACAAATGTTTTCCAGTAATTTAATACGTTGTTTCAAGATCTTCCTGCAGCTGTCTCACCAACACTCACAATTTATCCATTTTCAGCTGTTTCCTTTCCTGTGCATTGTGCGACAATAGTGTGCATCAATAGCAACACACACAACACTGTTCTCTGCACGCTGGGCCTAAAGTTTCCCATTTAGAGAGTTAAGTGAAACACAAACACATTTTAGGCGCTTTTGTAAAGTAATGATCCATATCTTTGGTATAACCGCCATAAATCATGAACTACAAATTTCAGAGGCTAGCAATGAATCTTGTCAAAGAAAAATCAGAGACCAAAGCTGCAATGGCAAGGACTGAGCCAGATCAAAGATTCCCATTAAATTTCCAATATGAGCTGATGCTAACACCCTTCTTTAAGAATACTAAAATACCGCAATCAAATAAATCATGCATCATTATGCACGTTATCAGTATGCAACTCTACACCAAACTCGCTCAGAAGACATTTGTGTTTAAAAATCTACCTCAAAGCCTTGCTTTTTAGTGTAGCCATAGGAGTTTGAGCTTCAGTGTAGGAATTCTTAATATGGAAGAAATCAGTGTCGGAATTGCTTCATCAAAGGATGAAAGAGGAGGAAGTAAAAGCTGGTCGAAAAATAAGCAGAGAGAAAACACCTAGTGCCAAGTGTGGCTCTAATGTCCACTGCAACAAAGCCCTTGAAGTTTTTGCTCTGTGTCTTTGTTTATAAAGCAGGTAATGAGGATTTCAGATTATTGCTTTTTGGGGTTAGTGTTAAGGTTAGTTTAACCAACAAAGCAATTAACGTACAATGAGGCGTTAGGTCACTTTTGAGGACACTCTGTTGACTTGAATTCATTGCCTGGAGGCATGTCTTAACCTTTATCTCACCCCAATCAAGAGAGGCCCAATGTATGCTCACTCTGAATCCGTCTGCAGTGGAACCAAGTTGGAGACACCAGTGTTGTCCCTAAAACTCATGTCTAGTCAATTTGCTGTCAATCAAAATGTAACCCCTAAATGTGACATTGCTAAAATGGGCACAAATGTCCCCAGATTTATTTCTTTGGTCAGGGCCACTGGTAACTCCTCTGCATGTACTTATGCATTCATTAATTAGTTTTCTGTTGTTGAAATAATCTTTTGGCATTCACTGAGCGATTGGACTGTTATATGTCACCAGTGTAGGAGAAGGGTCAACAGGAGCAGGTCCAAGAATTGCTGACATTCTAATGATGTACATAGTGTCATGATGTGTCCAAAATGTGGCGCCTGTGAAGGCTGCCTCTAAATTTATGGGAGATCTTCTTCCCATAACAAGGCTGTTCTGTTTTCTGTGTCACTCTCTCCCTCGCCAAAGAGTCTCATGTCAGGAGCGACAAATGGTACAAAGCTCCTCTCCTGCCTCTCTCAGAGCTGTGGTATTTTCACTACATTTTTATTTTACTTGAAGCAGATGGTGAGTTATGGAAAGCTAGTTAGTCTGAGCAAGAGCTACTTGACCTGCACAGCCTTATGGTTTCTATGACTATTTATAAGACATACTGCAACAGTGCTGTATGGACTTTTTTAGTAACGTTTAATAATGCATTATACATTGTATACAATGTATTATGCATGTGTTAATGCATTATATAGGTACATATAATGAATTATAGATATTCATTCAGGAAAATGTTTTGCATTATTAACCTTTATACTCACATATAACACTCGTGAATGCACTTTTAGTAGCTATGAGTCAGCCATCAGGCACTGATAGGCCACTGCTGATTTGTGGCTTCCACTAAGCAAAAGACCAAAAGCTGACAATACCATTGCCAAGCGAGAGCAAGAGACAATATAATTTGTCTTGGTATGTTACACTGCCATTTGATGCTTTGATCAGACATGTTCTTGATTCATGTTCATGGACGGATTTTTTTGTCAGTCAGCTCTAGAGGATACCATTGTCAGTCTGCTGGTTCACCACTTTGTCCAGACTTATTTCAGCAACTAATGGGTGAATTGCCATGAATGATACCCCGACTTTTCCTCTAGCACCACCAGCAGGATGCAATTTTTACTCATCAGTGAAACATTTCAACATTGTCTTAGCACAGAAGTTAGTAGAGACGTTCATGGGTCCTAAATGGTGAATCGTGAGCCCCCTTTGCACTTGTCCTTTCCAGTATCTTGTATTCAGATCCAGATCAAATTAAAGACCATTTAATTTACACTTGGCCACATGCGTGCGTCTCTGTTGGCCACACCAGACATCTGATTGTGATTGCTTAGTTTTCCTGGGCTACATGCAAATCGGAGTTGAGTCTAAAAAATGGCAGATAAAGAAGAATTTCTGCACTTTAGCAGTTTTGTTTCAACAATTAGGTTTTAGTTAGTATGAGCTAACATCTATCCATCAAAAAACACAACAGATGAATGAACTGAATTTAGGACATACAGGCAAGAGGGACTTGAATGCTTCTCAGATGCATTTACACTCAGCTTTTTTGAGATCTCGTGACTGTGATGATCCTCTGACTTTTTGTCCTGCACCAGCATGAGGCTATATAAGCTGTAGCCTTTGCAGTTTTTTATTTTTTTATTTTTTTTTCCCAAGTTCAATGTGAAGTGATTTCTTGAAGGAATACAAAGCATGTGATCAGTCTTTGTCAGAGATCAGCTTGGTGTGTCATGACGATAAAAAAAAAAAAAAAAAATTGGATGTTTCCATACTTGAACTGAAGAAAATTCATTCATTACTATGCTTGTAAAAATAATTTGCAGTGCAGATCTGCAGATAGTGTAAAATAGGACTTACGGATGCCCTACAAAGATTCATGCTGCTCTGCTTTCACAGTACTGACGCACAGATGTCAAAGGAGGCAACATGCAGACGAACAATGTGTTTGTGAGATGCACTGGCAAGGTCAGGTCATAGATATCTTAAACCATTACTCTTAATTAACTAATAATAGTTAATGCTATCTTTGAGGAGGATTTTAATTATTATTATAATTTTTTTTTATTTTGATTACTTTGTCACAGAATGGTGCGTTGATGTACAATGATGACAACATTTTATTGAGTCTGTGCTCAAGAGTCAGAATTGCACACCAGATTAACTGTAAAAAAAATGTTATTGCCACATTTTCTAAGAATTATTTGCACATTATAAATAACATGATGCATTTGCAGTTGAAAATCTGTACATGGGGCAAAAACTAATTAACTTTTCCCACCTGAACCTTTCTCTGAGACATTTTCCTAATAAATATCAGTCATTGATTCTAAGAATTAAACCCCAACAAGCTGCCAAATACAATCCAATGTCTTTGTCACAACTGCAAACAAGCCCTCCATTTTCCCAATTAAAACACAAATATTTCACTCATAACTGACAAAACACACTGACTTTCTTGGTCACTGCATTTCCCGCTTTCTCTCCCTCTTGCTAATGTTCACCATCCACTCATGCTACTTGCTCTGTTGCTGGTTCCTGGACTGAGAGCAACATATTGTCATTACTCTGGTGGTACAATTCATCCTGTGGAGAATTATTGCACTGGAGATCAATAGCGACTGATAACTCGATGAGAAATGGTTCTGACCAATGGAGGAGGAGTGCCATACAATGTCTGTGACTGATAGAGCTGGCACCACTTCCTGGATGTAGGTCAGCACAGCTTATATGCTTATACACTGATTGAGAATTGGTCATACACGGTGCTTGTTGTACTAAAGTCTGATCTGTATTTGCATTCAAACATTTTAAATTTGATATTGGTGACCATACCCACCTCATACACACTTCTGACATCACGCAAAAAGAATCAAACTAGACCACACTTAAAAGCTATTGTCATTTGTTTAAAGGCAAAACGAGGATTGAAATGTCGTTACTGTTGCTTGGACCCGTTGGTGTAAAAACACACATGCAGATGGTTTGAGATGCAAATTTTTGCTTCCAGGGCAAGCCCTGTATTTTTTCCCAGTCACTGAATGCATACCAAAGTGAAACAAGCATCCATAACTTGCATATAAGAGGTTTATGGGAGTTTAGTGAGGGCTATGTGGGTGTGATGTTGCTGTGAGCAATACAATTACCAGATGGATGCAGGCAGTTTTGTTTTTTGTTTTTATTCAACTAAATTACCACCTCTACTAATGGATGGTGTTCATTCATATTTATTTCACAAACATTATGCTGAGTTGAACACCATATAACACAGTATATGTTAATGTTGTGTCAGTTATATTCTACCAAAAACATTCCACCAAATTTAATCAGAAGTGTCAGATAAAAATATCAAGATTTTCCTTTTATCCGTTGTCATCTTTTGTTCCGTCTAATTTGATTTTGATGTGTATGTAAACACACCTCTTTTACCTCTTTTTCTGCTGTGTATAATTCAGGGACAGCTGTGACTTTCTGGTGTCCTGTCTGATATGGTTATACTTAAATCTTCAATGGCCCTCATCTGGAGCTCACAGAAAAAAAAAAAAGAAAAAAGAAAAAGGCCCATATTTTAAATAGTTCCCCCCCCATCCTTTCTTTAGTACTTACACCTTGCATCCCATCTGGTGAGCTATTCTCTCAGTTGCACATTTGCATTGGTATGAGGCAGTTGAAGTAGTCAGAGAACACCAGGCTGGAATTGTTTCGATGTAATTGACAAAAGGAGACAAAAATATAGATTTGTTCCATCAAGCTAGCAATGCAGACCACAAAATATTAACAAATATTAATTTTCCTTATGACATATCGAACAAATGCTCACTTTTTCTGCAGCCTTTCTTAGAAATGGGCCACAACAGGAGTATTCCCCAACAGCCAAGACAAAAAAATAAATAAATAAATAAAACTGGTTATGCTGAACTAGATAAATTGGATGAAATCAGATCACAATGGCCTTGATGTCCAACTTGGGGATTTAGTGTAGGGAACCAAGGGACAGGATAAGGGCGGACACTGACAGCTTGTACTCTTGATGTCCAAATCCCGACCCCTGTTGTCCTTCCAAGTTAGGGAGTATTTCCAGCTGACAGACACTGTGTTGTGGGTGCCCTGTCTGGCACACAGTTTGTCATATCCTTGTAATCTTACTTACTATGCCTATTTATAGTTTTTATAACCCATCTTTTAAATTATTGTCCCAGAGCCATATTCTCACAGCATTTGAGGGAAAAACACTCCAACTCTTCGTTCCAACTTCCCATCTGTGTTGGTAACAGTGGAGGTGTAGATCCATATAAAATCACAGTATTAACTGTATGCTCCTTGTCTTCAGATCTGCAGACATGAGTAAATCATTTAATTTAATGCTTGCTGGTTATACTAAAGCAATACGAGCAGTCTTCATAGGTGAAAAGGGTTTATATTCTTAACCACAATGGCTGCTGATAAACCAAGTTTTGACCATGTCGCCTTATTATCAGTATCATGAGTGTCGCAGAATGAGAGACTGCATTATGCACATCCCCAAAGACCCACAAAAGGTGATGACAATAGTGTATTTGCTAGGCTAATGTCAAACCTCCAATGCCACACATCTAAATGCACTAACTGCCTGCCTTCTGAAGTTCCACTCTTGGCTCTCGAACAGGTAAGAATATACTGTGCACAGCACAAACCGAGCCATTAAACTGGTAGGACAGTTTGAATTCCACAACCTAGGTAGGTTATCTCCAGTGGGGTTCGACCACTTTTTCCTCTTTTTGATCATTTTTTTCTCTACCAATGATTGTGCATGCATGTGACCAAAGCATGAGTCTATACAGAGAGAGCTCAGGGTAGGACTTCTTTAAAAACACACAGTTTAGTGGCCCCCCATTGGTCCAGCAGAGAGAGGCTGCTGGCATCTGTGGTGCAGCTGTCATTGCGTTAGTGCTCCTTCTGACATCTATAACTGCTATTAGACTGTAAAATTGTATCTACTTCAGATAATTAATGTCTAAAAGAAGTCTGTTCAGCACAGAATGCGTAGCAGCACTAAAATGGAAGGCATAGTCATTTTTGTCATTGAAGACATTCGTAAGTACGCAATAAAATGTCCCTGTCTTGACATTTATTATTTTTCTGTTTACAGTACAACACTAGTTGCAGTGATTAATATTACAAAGTTGTTTTCAATCTTTTCTTAATCTGCTTCAAAGTAAAACTGACAGAAATGCATGAATGAATTAAAAGTGATTAAGTTTTCTTGAAAAACTTAGTCAAAAACTTTGCAAAGAAATGACAGCCTTTGTTCATTTGTTGCTATTTTTTCAAGAGGGGGCTGAAGAACCAGCATAGCGCCATGAAGAATTGAAGTTTGGCTAAGATGAGAAGACCTTGCTGTGCCACTTCGGTGGTCTCGAAGGAGGCTGCTCTAGGATTTGGGAGCCTCTTTATGTGTACTGTGTCCACATACTGTTGAAGCATTGGCCAAACCCCAATGGAATCTCTCTGCAATGGAGATTTTCAGGCCATCTGTGGCCACAGAATGCTAAAGGGAACAAATATGAGTCAGTAAGCACAGTCCTCCCCTTTTGTTGAGATATTTTCAGAAGGCGATGAGTGGCATCTTATCTTGATCTAACATATTCAGGAGCTGTTGTGTTGTAACAATAAGTTCAAGACATCCATACTGCTCCGTGTGTTCTTACTGGAGGAGATTCAAGGACCTCAAGTTAAATGCAGTGCTTTTAGTGGTTACATTAGATTTAAAAAAAAATAAATAAATAAATCCTTTTCTTATTCTTGTTGTTGCCTAAAACCAAGTGAAACCAGTCAGACAAGATCTGTAGATTAGATCAAAATCTGTAGATTTTGATTTAATCAAAAGTCTCAAGTTGCACTGCAAGTCCTGGGTTTCCAACCAAATGTATTGCAAATTTTAACAGAATTTTGAGAAAATCAGCAAAAGCAACTGCAAATGAGATTCATGCGGATCAGTGAGGAGACCTTTTAATCAACAGAAACAGCTTCTTCTTCTTCTTCTTCTTCTTCTTCTTCTTCTTCTTCTTCTTCTTCTTACTCTCTTACTTACTCTTACTCTCAAAGCAGAAAACAACTGTTCAGTCATGTGAGTTAAATGTTTGCTGAGTTAGAACTTACATAAAAAAGGCGTGTGGATCTCCCATTAAGTGCATTAATTATTTTTCAAAATAGACAAAAATGACCTCAAGCAAGTGTAAAAATTGTTTTGCTAAATGAAGGATTTTTACAGAAGCTAAAATTTTGCAGTTTCCATCATCCTTTTTGTTCTTTTTGATTGAAGATCACATATGAAGATATTCCTTCACTCTGAAATGAAATGTGTTATGGCAGCATTGTCATTCAATTTTTGCTAATTTGAACTCACTAATTTAACTTTGGAAGCCATTTACTTGATTTGGCTGAATGATATAGCTGAAACCTCGCAAAGGAATCATCTGATTTAGAAAGCATTTCTACAAGGACGGAGTCTCTTTACAGCCAGGCTGCAGAGGAGGAATGATTACACTGGTTCCTAGTAGCTCTTTGAATGCATGAATGGTTACGTAGACACTGTCCTCCCAAGAAAAGCAACAGCATCATTTGTTTAACTGTCAAAATGACAACGGCCTCTAGCGGCTGAAAGAATTATGACAGGAGCAAAGGAGGAAGTCAGGTGATGTTGTTGCAGCAACAAAGTCAGCAGGAGGAGGTTGGGGTGGATGGTTGGATCAATAGAATGTTGTACTTTAACAGGAGAGGGACCACTTTTCATCAACCATTTCCCACCGACAGCCGGTGTTGATTTTTTACAGCATGGCCATGACCTTTCCCCTATATTCTTTATTATTTAGAACCACGACAACAAAGACCCTCTAGCTCTAACCATAACCATTTTAACCCAAACCATGATCTGTCCCTAAAACTAACCAAGCATTGTCAGATCACGGAACAGTTTTCAATAGTGATTTGTAATGTACATATCTATAATCTAATCTGGGACTTTTAGCATTTGCCTCAATTACAGTAATAAGCATTAGCATGTCTGGCCTCTTGAATAAAACACTGCACTATTCAACAGCTGATTAAAATTCTAACCATTCTCCAAATTGTTGGTGGATGTTATTCTTTTCTCAAATCAACACAAATCTAGTGTAATAGACTATTACATAAAAGCAAATATCCCCCCATTGTGTGCATGATATCATTTACCACTGCATGTGTGTCCTATAGTGTGGCACAGGAATGCAATTGGACAGCTTCTCATTACATTTTAATGATGTGGCTTCAGAGAGGGCCTTTAAAAGCTGTCTGTCTCTTTGGGGCTGCATGATAATTGAAAAGAGGTTTCAATCTAGTGTGTGCAAGCCAACAGGGATATTTCTGAAAATATCCTCCATTTTAATGAGTTTGTTCATTAAAAGTTTAACAATTCCCTTATAAAATGTGACAGACTTTCATGCATAGCAGGAAAAATCACATATAATGACAAATTAAAGGATGGAGCAGCGCTGTTAGGCCTACCTCATTAACATTCACAAACAGTTTTGGCCTTATATTACTGAAAACGGCCAAAGCGTTCAGCATGATCATTCAAACATATGAAAACAACGTTAGTGCTGGTTGCAGTGTCTCCACCTTTATTCACTGTGAATCACAAAGATGGCAAAAATAAGACTAACATGAGAAAGAGAGGCAGAACTTGAATGATCATTCCACTTATATTTTATACTCTTTCATCTGTGTTTTTGCAATAGTTATGATTCAGTTCAAACTTTCATAACTTAACTTGTGTTTGTAGAAGCTTCAGTTGTCTAAAATACTACTACAGCTGTAAACAAAGCCTTGCACAGTGCTGGGGCCTGCCTGCATTTAGTCTGCAATTTCCCATTGATCACTGAAGATGTGCATCCCACTGTGTCCTGTTTTAAGTTGTGTCTCTGGCCACCTAATGAATTAAGTTTAATATTCACTCAACGTTCAGCAAGTGGTTTGATCCACTAACAGTCATAGCCCTGAGACTCAGCCAGAGTGTGTCTGTGAACTGGAACTGATAACCAAAGAGGCAAAAGTGACTAAAACCTGCTAAAAGCTGCAGAATTGAATGTCATGGCACAACGAATGACCTGTTCAAGTTATCCAGACATTCTGTTCTCTGTAAATACTAAAAATGTACAGCTAAGTGCAGAATAAAATAACTCAAAGCTGAAAGAATGGAGCAGATAAGGCCTTTTTTTTTGGTGGCCATTGGCCATGTATTGCTAATAACATTAATTGCAGCATTTTATCAGGTCAGGCAGGCACACCCCATGCCCCCACTAATTTCAGAATCAAGATGAATGTCTGCTAGATCGGTTAAAGTTTGAAATGCAGTTTGATGGAGGTCACAATGCCAGATTAATTCAAAGATGTATGTTTTGGCTCCGGAAAATTGGGTGGATTTTTGGCCTGTCAGAAAATTTGGTCAGAAGAAGATCTGTTATAAACTGTAGTCAACTTGTTTTAATGTTAAATGAGAGCTATTTTTCACATTGTGACTGCTGTGATATAAAACTGACTATATTGTCTGCAGCTTACAGCCATCTACGGCCCCATATTATTCCTTCTGTTCACTTTTGAATACACTTTATTGGAATAGTCCCAGAGCAAAACCACCTTTCCATTCAGTGCAAGCACCCACACCAACACCAGGAGCACAGCGTAAGCACAAAAGTCGCAGCATCTGTGCAGAAAGGCACAAGATACAAGATCAATAAAAAGCACAGTGTCTGCCCAGCTTTAAGTATGTCAGTATTAGAGATGTAAATCGAAAGGATTTTATTGATATCGGTGTCATTATCAGTTCTTCGTATCTGTCCGATTCTTTGTCGATTCCTTTATTGATTCTTCATCATCAATTGAAGTCGAGCTGCCTGCTGCCTGAGGTGAAGCGACAGGCTGTCAACATCCAACATGGATGAAATGAAACAATGTTATAAGTCAAACAAATAAGCAGTGGTACTTATGTCTAGGGTTGTCAAATACATACATTTCTGGAATTTAAGCCCATGTTTCGTAGAAAGATGTTTCCACCTTTCCTCAAATCATTTTACTAAAACTCAAATTGCTCCCGATAGTCAGGCCCGCTCCCTGCACGGTAGATTGCTGCCATCAGTGTGTGAGCGTGTATGTGAATGAGCGGCCTCCTTGTCGTGAAGCAGTTTATAAATGCTGTATATAGATGTAGCCATTTATGATTGTTTTGCAATGGTAAACTGTCAGAAAAACTTGCCAGCATCGATAAAAGGAATTGATAAGCTTGGAGACTTATGATTTCGATGGATTGGACAGTTTAGAACTGGTTTTCGGTTTGGTTCTCGATCGCCATGCCTAATCAGTATGCGTGTCATGGTTTGGCACTTGGCTGCTCACTGGAAAGACTTGACATTAGGGCCAATCTCTGCGAATATGAGGGACATCTCACATTCACTTCAATTTAAGTCCATACAAGTGACAAATACAAAGATGTATTCTACTGTTTGAAAACAAACTGCTGCATCGCTCAAATGTACTGTTTCCATTTGATGTCTACTCTCCTCCATATTACATATATCCACATCACCTCACTTTTCTGAGTGCAGTGCAATTTTGTTGGGTAATCGGGTAATCAGCAGGGCCATCATTATTATTACTGTAGTTACACCTGATTTTTCTGATATGTCTGCTGATAAAAGACTTTGTGCAGACAAAATGACAGACAGCAAAGACAGAAGTCATACTATACTACCAGATTATGGTTATAACCCTGCCACTACTATGTCCTCCACCCTGCTTGTTTTTCATCCCAGTTTGAGATTATACTTTGCCCTGCCAATTTCAGGTCAGGCAGAAACTTAACCCCATTTAACTTAACATTACCATTAAAGTGGTGGATGCTGGGAACAGTACACAGTGTGGGAAGTGCTGTCTAAGAGGCATAATTCAGGACAAGAAAAGAACCTTAACCGGGAAGCTGGATTTCCTTCATTGCTGCAGGACAGAGCCATGAACACTCTAGTGGAAAGTCACAAAGTTTGGCTCCTCTGTAAAGTCCCTGCAGAAGCTATACTTACCTTTTTAAGGGTGGATTACTCAGAGCCATGTTTCATTTTTTCAGTATAGTTGAATAAAGAAAATTGTTGAGTAAAATAATACATACTAAGCTATTACAGGAATCATGAGTGAGCTGTCTAGTCCTCTTGTTAATGTTATCTCAGTATACCCTTAAAATTTACCATTGTATGCTTATGTACCTACAAACAAGCCAACATATAACATTTCTGTACCTTTAGCAGTGACTTTAAAACTGTCCTCTTGAATGCAACACTTTTTTCTCCCACAATCTAATCATATTCTTGCATGTCATATGCACTTGCTGCTCTCATTCTGCATCCATATTCTCATATGTTTCCTATAAAAATTGCTAAGTGAAGTGTGCTAATGACGTTAGACAATGTTATTAGATCCACCGATTCTCCCTCCTCTTTTCACGCATCACTCTTTGAGCACATTTGGCCCTTTTCACCCCTCTCCTCGACCACCTATTCACTCCAGGTCTTTATATCTCACACAGCTAATGTGACATTTATCTGTAATTAGACTCTTACATATTTTAATAGAAAATGATATCCCTTAAGGTCTCCCTGTCATTTGCATGGATAGCTCTGATGATAATCAGGTCCTAGAAAAAACATTCGGGATGACATGGGCTGTCATCCCAAATTAGCAGGCGCAAAATCCTTATCAGGGGAGTGACCTTCCAGAGCACTGCTCAAACTTAGGCAGCATGTGGGCAGAGAAGGATCTATGCATCTGCATGGATAGATTTTTATTTGCATCTAATAACATTATCACTGTGAGGCTTATTCTATTAGCTATGTGTTAAAACCACTGAAGCTATAGCCTATAGTGTCCTTGTATTGCACTGTTACTGTAAAGAGTACCATATATTTACAAATTACTGGGCACGCTTCAGAATATCTATTACAGGGAGTTAGTCAAGCTTTCAACCAACAACATTTTTTACTGGTGCTCTTTTCTCTTGCAAAAATATGCAGCAGCCAATCTCTCTTTGTTGACACGATGGCCCGTGAGTATTCTGTGTGAACGAGTGGGTTTGCTCACTCTGCTCATTCCATGAAGCTATTCCTGTGAGGGTTTCCATCTTATGAAGAAGTCCTTGTGAACCAAACCAGTTGGTAACGAGTGATCATGTGGCAGGCTGTGATGAAAAGCAGTGGAACTTGAAACTGCATAGCGCAGCGTATGTTGTGCTGCGCAGTTTGAGGTATTAATTAATGCAAGGGATGCTTTGACAATTGAGTGATTTTAATCCATACGTATCTATTAACTGTGTTTTTCATTCATGATTCATCATAGCCATGTGCTCTCAACCACAGGTGTCTGTAGCAGTTTCTGTTCCTCCGTTGATGTTGTTTACTGTGGTGGGACACAAGATGGAAAGTATTATCTAGTGCTCATGATAGCTTACTATAGGACAGAGCTAACTAATCATTTTTAAACTGAAAGCTGGCTGCCCTTATTTAACATGTATATACATCTGTGGTATAAACCTGCATGTTACTGTGAAGGAATCTTCCATCACATGCCTAACCTTGACACCCTTATGCTCATAACTTTAGGAGTAGTTATGAGCACAAGAAATATTCCAACACGAGTCGACATGTGATGGAAAAATAATGAGCACAAGGGTCTCAAGGTTAGGCATCCTTCGCAGTTATAATCATCTTTGGAACAGCTGCTTCTCGCTGTACAACATTTTATCTTCACTCTTTGGGACCAGAAACAAGTAAAACAAGGGAGACTATGATTGTCTGAGTTATACGGCAGCAACCTGAATTTCTGACATTTAAAATATTCTAAAACCTATGAATCCCTTTTGTTAGCTCTTGTTGGAATTGAAGAGTTGATTTTTTTTATGTTATGTAACTTCATTTGATGATGCTCTTTCTATTTGAAAGGGTGGGTTCAAGAAATAGAGTTATTTAGAATATTGTATTGTTGATTGTAATACTAAAAGGGTGTCCCAAATTAGGGCTATCAGACTAAACAGTGTTCTACACAATCCTTACTGTGTGGATGCCCACATGCCTGTTTTATTAATCCCTCTCCTTTTTTAACACAGTGCTATCTCTTCATCCCCTCCTTCAATCTCTCTTTCTCCACATCAGGGGAGCTCTTTGCTCATGAATGAGAATAGATGAGTAAGGTGGTTGAGTGTGGCAGATTGGGAGTAAAATGTGAGACAAAGCAATTGCATTTCATATTGAATTGGGAATAAGGGACAACATTGACTCCTCCTGCATACCCCTCATCGCTTGGACTTCATGCAGGGAAGGATGAAAGTCCAGAGGAAATTGAAAGGCTTTATCAGTCAGTCTGATAACCCCAAAAGTTATGGAGCCTGTCAGTCTTTAAACTCTGACATCAGAGGCTATTTTTTTCCAGAGGAAAACTTGAGCACAGGTGATACTACACTTGAGAGTTTGCAGTGGGGGCCATGTTGAGTGCTCCGTCTTGTCGCTGTACCTGGCAGTGTAGTTGTCAGTCAACATATGGGTGAGTCTACCTTAGAGAGCTCAGACTGTATTCCTTGTCAGAGCCAAACTACCAAGCCATATGAAGAACAGTGGCTTTTTCTATGACAGGAGAGGGACAAATGTGTCAGAATCTGAAAGGAGAAATGACACAACACAATACTGTTTGAGGTCATGTGTATGTGGTGTTAATGTTGTGCTGATCAGTGTATAGAATCCTTCCTTGCATGTGCATTTCCTTTAATATGACGGCTCATTCAACCAGAGAGAACCTTTTCGAAAGAAACCTGGGTTTAACAGGAGCGACCCAAACTGCAAAGAGAGCAGCCAAGGCCTCCTAAAATGTTCCAACAGACGATCATGTGCATCGAATGAGAATAAAACTACACTGAATTCTCTGCGAAATAAAACCCATGTGATCTGGAAATTATCTCAAAAGTATTAAAGATCTTGAGGTCATAATAAGATCAAGTGTGTGGTAATACAGTTCTGATTAGGATCAAGAACATGCTCAATAAAGTTACAATTTTATGCAAATCTCTGCTGCAATCAAACAAGCTAGCACATTACCTATACCCAATTCTGCCCTCTGACCTCATGGCTTTTAATATCTTTTGACACTTCAGCATTCTGAGCACTCAGCTTCTGAGCCAATATTCACCTCCATCAGAGAGGAAATGCTGCCCCTGTCCCTCCAGGTTTTACATCTAAAGCAGGAGAGTGTGTCAAAGCCTGACATTTATTGGAATCAGCCTTTGCAAAAGTTGCAGTTCAGGCCGGCGCAGCGTTAACGCTGCACTCGAGGAAGACCTGATTTGACCTTTTGCTGCTGCTGTGCAAAGCAAATGGGACATTTTACAAAGAAAGAAAGAGGGAGAGAGAGAGAGAGAGAGAGAGAGAGAGAGAGAGAGAGAGAGAGAGAGAGAGAGAGAGAGAGAGAAATAAGCCTACCAAAATGTCCCTCAATATAAGTGAATGTTTCTATGTTTCCATGACTACGCTAGAAGATGTTGATCTTGTCAGATGTTACCCTGGAATGATGCATGTTGAGGACACTGTAAATGTGCTGAAACCAATGATGATGAACAAGACATGCCTATAGTTACACTCTTAACACCAAGTGTGTTAAGACTTAAGTCAACAAAACAGGGAATGCCATCCATCCATCCATTTTCTATGCCGCTTATCCCTTTCAGGGTCATGGGGGGGGTGGGGGGGGGGGTGGAGCCTATCTCGGCTGTCAACGGGCGGGAGGCGGGGTACACCCAGGACCGGTCGCCAGCCAATCACAGGGCACAAACACACTCACACCTAGGGGCCATTTAGAGTCACCAATCAACCTCATGAGTATGTTTTTGGTCTGTGGGAGGAAGTCAGAGTACCCAGAGAGAACCCACGCATGCATGGGAAGAACATGCAAACTTCACACAGAAAGGCCCGATCCGGGAATCGAACCACCGTCCTTCTTGCTGTGAGGCACACGCACTACCTGCTGCGCCACCGTGCAGCTAATAGGGAATGCAAAAGAAAAAAATTGTGTTTGAGATTGAGACCCCGTTTACACTTAGGGAAAACGCATATGTTTTCATGCGGTTTAGCTTCTCGTTTACACGCAAACGGAGTCTTTTTCACGGAAAACGATCATTTTTAAAAACTCCGGCCAAAGTGGAGATTTCTGAAAATGCCGGTTATCTGTCGGCATGTAAACAGGGTTAAATGGCGTTTTAGGTTCTGAAATGTCACAAAATGCGACTGAAAATACTTAACGTCATGTGAGTGACCTTGTTTACACTCGCGCCCATAGGTTTGGCATAGTTATGATGCGCTCGACGGCGTATTTATCATGGTTCTCGTGCCTCATGGTATTCATTCATTATTTCCTGTTTGATTTTGACATACTCACCTCTCATTCTGCTTCAGTGACTTCACTTTGTTCCCTTGTGTGTTTCCCACCTGTGTGGTTGCCTTGCCTACCCTGATTAGCTTCACCTGTAGCTCATTAGCCTTCCCTCCCCAGTGTATTTCGTCGGTGTGTTCGCCTCTCTCTGTGCCAGTTCATCTTTGTACCCAGTGTCAAACAGTCCAGCGTTGCCTGTTTGGACTGCTATCTGTGGACTTTTTCCCGTCTCACCATCCTGTAAACTTTTGTACCCTTTTTGTGTGAATAAAATCACTGAACTGGACTAGCTCTGCCTCTGGTGTCTGCATTTGGGTTATATTCCCTGTGTCCCTTGTTACCCTGCTGGCACACCTGTGACAGGTCCAGTAAAGAAAAGTCCAGTAGAGGATAAAGTTATCACTCACTATCTGCCACCTGCTGCTAAAAAGGAAACAGGCATGGTGTGCTATTATAACCCATTTTAGGGGGGAAAAAAAAAAAAAAAAAAAAAAATCTCTTCAGTTGTAGCGGCCTTGACAGATTTGATAAAAGCCCAGGCTAAGTATGTCTGGAAGAATGTCAGCTGGTGTTTGGAAGTGTGCAGGCATTCTTGTGCGCTGCTCTAGTGCTGGCTGCTCCATGAGTACAGGAACAATTTTCACAACAGGAGGACACTTCAGCATGGGAGCAGGTGTTGTCCCATCACAGGGAGAGTATCAGGGAGTGTGATACACCTGTCATCCTCTTCTCAACCAGGTTTAAAATCCACCATCTCAGTTATTGTGATGGAAGAAAGCACTAGCATTAATATCACCACTGCAGCACTTTCATGTTTACAGGAAGTAAGGTGTGTCCCAGTTTGTGTTCTAGACAGATCAAATCAATTTTGAATATTACTGATCTTAGCAAAACTCAACTTACCCCACACCACTATTCTGAGGAATTGCAACTTAATCGGACAGATCTGCACCACATGATTTACAACCAATACGGATGTTCTTCGATGTTCTGCAAATGTGTATTTAGCAGTAATCACAGTCTTTCCTTAACCTCAGCCCAGTCTTTAAGTTGCTTTTCCCTAACCATCACTTAATAGAAAATTCCAGTTTAATAGTGCATGCACGGACGCTTTATTAAGAGGCACTGCCCTGTATACAAGCATGACCGTGACCGCTTAGGTGCATACGTGTATTAAAGGTAAGAATGAACAATTTGTAGATGCAACACATTTTCTGTAATGAAATCTGACACTTGAGTAGAAATGCTACCGCAGGATAAACAATATTATCCATATGATCGAGGATAGTTATACTTGCTGCAAGCTCGCCACGGATGTAGATATATGCAGCAAGTTAATGAACAGATCTGACTCAAAGCTGACCTTAACCAAATAGTTGCTGTGATGTACAGAAAAACATAAAAGACCTCCTTTCATTAAATGTGTTGTTTTAGGATCAACATTCTTGGCTGGCTTGATTTCTTTGCAGTTCAGGTGCCAGATGCTTTAGGTTGATCTTTCTTCCCTGTTGGCTTATACAAGTGGCTACCTTATAAATAATTCACTTATGGTCAGAAATTTCTCCTTAGGTATGTCAGGAAACTTGAAATTGGTGATACAGCTGCTTCTCTTTTGGCTTCAGTTTTTGCAACTTTAAGTCATCATATCTGATTAATTCACTTGCTGAAATGCAAACTATATATCCAGAATCTGTACTGTTGCACATATTGCCACCCTCTTGAGCAATGAGAGGTCATGAGATGGTTTTGAAGAAGCCTGCTGTTAATTTGAAGCTGCAATCCTCCATCTGCACCCACTAGCAGTGTAAGCTCGGTTCTGACATGAGAACACAGAAACTTAGCCAGAAACACTGAATATTTCAACTGTGCCAAATGTGTGTCAAATTGACCTTAAGAAAGAATTACGGACTTCAATGACAGAACCAAATGACTGACACAATGTCAATAAATTGTGTGCAGCCATACATGTTTAAATATGCAGCAAATCTTCCCAAGATGTGTGTGTTACTGTATGTCATCAGCATGCGTGTATCACCCATTCATTGCTAGTATTGTCGGGGGGATTGGGAAGCATTGCGTGAGACTTGTTCATATCTATAAATCTGGATTGAATTATCCAAAGTTAGAAATAAAATGTGTGATGTCTCTTTGGATTCTCCATTAAATCATGTTGCTTATAATATGTGATTTCTCTGTCTCAAACATATTGAGTGACTTTTCGTGTAACCTTCATTCTATTGCATCCCTCCCAATGCTGTTCCTCTCCTTTCTCCCTCCCTCGCTTCTCAGAGGTCTTGTTGACCTTATTATAAATATTTCGACCTTTTCACCGACTGGCTTCTCCAGTTGTGGACAAGGGCACATTACAGGTAAGTGATCAGTCGAACAGAATGGCTGACAAGGGCTCAGATGGACAGGACAGTGGGTGGTAGAATGCTGGGGGCGGGGCTGGAGGTGGAAAGACTCCTGAATGTCAGAGATG
Source organism: Chaetodon trifascialis (assembly GCF_039877785.1). Lineage (NCBI taxonomy): Eukaryota > Metazoa > Chordata > Actinopteri > Chaetodontiformes > Chaetodontidae > Chaetodon > Chaetodon trifascialis. The sequence continues at coordinate 16,980,325 of NC_092065.1, read as the reverse complement.
AGGGCAGTGATGAGGAAGGAAGAAGGTGAGAAACACAGAAGAGTCAAGGCACCCTGGCACGCTGTTCACTGTCCAGATGACCCCTCTCACTTTCTCTCAGCAGAAGGATGTGCCTGCCAGCGACTCAGTCCATCATGTTGACTCCAACAGCTGAGCAACATCTGTTCATTAGACTTGACAGATGAAAGAGAGGCCTGTGAAGATGGGATGGAGAGGATAGATCCAACATAATATATCTCCCATATAATTATAGGGAGCTCATGTAATATAGCAAACCTGGTTCGCTGTTGTGTTCCCAGTCTCGTGTACATGTGATCCGCACACCAGGCTGCACAGATAGGTTGCAAGAGAGGGAACTGTGAGTGTTAATCGAGGCATTTGCTTCATCCGTCACGCTTCTTTCAACTCTATTGTGCTGTGCTGAAGGTCTTTCTCTCCATTACATTGTTTTGTTGCTTTTTTCCTCAACCCCTGAAATGTCACAGGGAAATGAGCACGAAGCACTGACATGGATGAGAACCGATAAATAATGCAGCGTACATTACCCTCCCCCTCTCCATCCCTGACACACACCATCTTCCATCTGGGGACAGGGGACAAGACGGTGGAGGGCAGGCACCCAAGGGACGCTGGGGCCAGAAAGTGCACATTACATATACATACAACAACAAAAACTTATGAATCTTGCGCGCATTTCTACATAGAAGTCATATTTAATTCAATACTGTAGGAGAAACATAACACAGTCTCACGAGTAACAATACTAACGCAAATATAATGTAGACAAAAATAAAGTCTGCTTCTTTACGATGACACATAAACTTTGAACATGCGTGTGAGGATATGCATTAGGATAGAGGCAGTGGCAGTGCCCATGAAGGGAATGAATTTGATTTTATCACCCTGGGAAGCAGGTCACACCACCCAGGCCTTTGACAAATACAGAGATTGAGAAAAGGGATTAGAAAGAAAGGTCAGTGAGTGCAGGACTGAGACAGAAAAGAGAATTAAGTCATCGCTATAGCTATCTGAAGTTCAAACACAATACTCTGTCCACTCCCCTCCATCCTTATCTCCCCCAACACATTAACAGTGACGGCTGCCTGTGTGGGAGCCAGACAAGCTTTTTCTTGTGGTGATAGGCGTTGCCAACTCGTTTTTTTTTTTTTTTTTTACAGTGTTTTCCATGTGTTCTTGGCATTTGGTGAGGATTGATAAGGATATCTCTTGGAAGGAACAAAAAAGAAAAACAATCAAACATAATAAAATGGTTTCTTTATGTTTAACATGATTCAATTTGATCATACTACATCTATGTAGTCTATATACACACACACACACACACACACACACACACATATGGACCATCTGTTTTCTTGACTAAACCAAAGACGAGCCTTTTATATATCTATTTTACTACTTATTTATCATTCATTTCGACATATTACTGTATTTGTCTCTCATCATACTGTGGTGGACTGCTGGGATTTCTCTTAATCAAAGACGTAGCACATCTGCAAATGTTGCTATCTACTGCTGTGGGTTTAGTCCAGTTTTTATTTCCCAGATTCCCCTCAACTGCAAAACTGGTTGCAACTAGCTTGTGCTGAAAGAACTGAAAACCACATCGAATGTTGTTGCAAAAAGCTTGTAATTTTCAGGCTAAATGTGTTAAATCTTAATCTAATTTACTATGCACTGACAAAGTTCTTGTAGTAAAAGTAATTGTTAATCGAACTTCATTGGTTTATTGGTTTAAAGTGAAGCACAACAAAAAAGGTTTTGTGATTTAGCTGTTCTTCTACCATCTGGATTTTCTTGTTCAGTGTGTGTATAGTGGAGAAATGCTGAACTCGTTCTTCATCCTTTCACATGCACTGTTCCTCAAGAGCACAAATTTTACTTTATGTATAGAACAAAGCACTAGTGACTGATTTCTTCTGACTGTTATTACTGCCTGTCCAGTCATGTGCATCATGTCATTTTGCCCAAACAGTAGGATACATCAGGGAACACACCTGTCAGCACAGCTTCTCCTTGCAGCCTTTACTCATATGGCTATGCCTCAAAACATCCGACACATAACCGTTTGCCTTGCAAAAGTTCTATTTTCTCCTTGAATAGTTTGCTTCTCATCTTTCTACATGACTCTAAAGTGGAGGCTTTCCTTTGCAAAACTGTTTCTTCAGAGCTTTAAACACCCCCACCCCCCATCCCACCCCCATATTCAGCATGCATAACACATATCACCACTTTCACAGTTTATTTTATGATTTAATCTATGCATGCATGTGTGATAGAACGGGTATATGAAATTTAAATCACCAGTGATTAGATGCATGACTGAAGATCATGAATTTAATCAACAGCATCTTTCAAGATGACACTTGTTTTGATGTTTCTGGATATGTAGTATCAAAGCAACTTGTCTATGTACCACTCATATGTGTAACAACAGCATTTTATATTTTAACCCTGGTCCTTTATCTAATACGTTTAAAATTTGGGGTTGGATCCAAGATCAAATAATGTTATAATTTTTTTTTTTTTTTTTTAAATCCATGTATAGCATCTGTTCCAGCCTCCCCACACTTTTGGAATTGGAGAACTACCACTTTTGAGCTGTGACTCATTTGTAATTATAAAAAAAAATGTCCATACGAAGTGCTACACTAAAACAAATAGACAAGATCAGAAATCTGAGAAAGTCCAGAGAACAAGAACTAAAATGGCAAGAACCACGGTCATATGGGCTGCTGCAACACGCTGTGGCCAGAGCCTGCCAAGGTGGCAACCCAAGGAGCTGCTTGTTGACATTGGGTGAGGGAAGCTGTCTTCTCTACATGTTTGAAGCAAAAGTCTGTATGAGCGACGAGTTTGGCAAGGCAACGGAAGACGGCTCGGATCAGACATTCTGGAAATCATTCAGCAATACTGGAGGTGAGAACGGCCAACAACCAGACAGTTCTCAGTAAGAGTGGGAAAATGCTAAAATAAACTGTCAGAAAATGAACTGCTAAGCTCCATAAAAATACTCTCTGGGCAAGAAACTGACAGACCTGCAAGATTTGGCGGTGCAGGTGATGGTGTTCAGAGCTTGAGTTTCAAGATCTAAAAACAGCTCACTCAAAGCACCCAATTTGTTACTCAAATCAAGAACCCACTTGATGTTTGCTGCTTTTATAAGGACCTCCTCATGAAATCCCATAGCAATTATGTCAACAGGATATTTACAATAAATAAGAGGGGTGAAAGAGGAAAAAGTCCAACATTGCATTGCAAACCTGCTATCAACTGAAGCAGAAGCAGATTCACTCCACTATCTAACACTTTCATTGTCTAAAGATGATTGACATGCTGGCCTTCATTTTGTGTTCATGTACATTGCCAGACAAACTCTTTGTGAAGTAAAAAAAAATAAAAAATAAAGAGGAAGGTTTCTCCTAAGATAACAGCTTTTCTCTCTGTGTCTCATAATACTTCATTCTTACTCAAAGCTTCTTTCAGTGTTTTTCCGTTACCTTCTAGCACTGTAACAACATTCCTTGTGCTCTCTTTACTGAGTGCAACTTTGCACAGCAACAGTTGCTTTAAAGCCTCCTACACACTTGCAAAACCTGAGCTGCAACATGTCTCTCCCTGAAAGCCTGAAGGCTCTGCCCCAAAATAAGAGAAACAAAGAACGAGAGATGGGGAAGGAGGGGAGAGAGAAAAGCACAGATTATGCACTGCCATTTGTTGCCCTAGGAGGCACTGTTGTTCCTAAATTGAAGACAGCTGGATTGTAGCCAATGTCATTTTATTATACCAGCTCTCTTGAGTATGCAGAGAAACTAAACATGAGGTAAATTCAAGTATAAAATACAGAGGAGACATATCTGAGTTACGACACATTGCTCATGAAGGAGTGAGCCCATTCGTTCCACCTACGAGCTAAAATATAGTCCAAGTATTCATACATCAAACCACTGGTCTACAAATCAAACAACTGAATACGCCTTTTTAAATGTCCCAAAACAATACACGACAAGCTGGCACAGATGTTTTTGTCGAAAATGTAGCGCAATGCACCGGCACCAATTCAGAGCTGAAACCAACACAAGGTAACAACTGAATTTCCCCTGGAGGGATTAATAAAGTGTGCCTTTTTTTTCTTGTACATCACACACAAATGAATGGTATAATACCATAATATACCACAGCACATGACTGAAAACAGAGTGGTGAACTGCATTAGCATGAAGATGCCATTCGAAGCATAGAAATTAATTTTGGGAGTCTTAAGTTGTAAGCAACATTGGCAACAAAACAAAAAAAGTCTTCACAAGGACACATGCAGAGAGCAGAAAGCTTACAATTTGATTTGCTGGTTTGTGGCATAAAAAAGGAAATGGAAAGGAAACGTAGCCCTGTGTCAATGTGCCCTCCGTCCCCGAGAGCTCTTCTGCCATCACACATGGCAAGCCTTAGTTCTTACTGATCTGTGAGCATGAGCGACAGCCACTGATCCTGCCTGGAGTGGTGCCACTGCAGTGCTAGCAATGCCCAGAATTTTTTTTTTTTTTTTTCAAAGAGAAAAGTCATTGAAGAGGTTAAACGTTTAGCTATGTGCAGAGGGGAAACAGGCAGATCTGGTTAAGGACCCAAACAGAGGCGGGGGATGTGTCTTCTTCCAGGGCAGGGTGCCAGCTGGAACGTGGCTCACAATTACAGGCTTCTATCCATTTCACATTAGCTGTGCTTGGTCTCTGCTTTGAGCGGGGAATGAGCCTTGAACAGCTGGTTCATAAGGTGAGGCATTTTTCAGGACACAGATAACGCCTCATAATTGCAGGTTGGATGGTGCACGGTGCTTGCAATATAATTAGCTGTAGTTATAAAGATTTGCAACTTGTTATATGGAAACAATTGGGACCTCCTCATCAAACAGTCCACCAAAGCCTCACAAGACTGAAGAATCCCCAACTTGATGTTTTCGCCAATCAAATGTTACAACAATGGTGCCCGAAGCCTTGAATGTTTATTATAATTTTTTTATTAAAAAGTTATTTAACAATGTAAGACCCTTGCAGATCACTTATTTTTTTTTTTTGAGGGGGCCTTGGCCAAGATAGCAGCATTACAGTGTTTCAAGCAGCATACACACAAAGATTACAAGCACAAAAATAAAACATACAGTATCAACTCACAGAATCATATGCCTGAGACAAAAAACAGACAGGAGGAAGAGCTAAGGAAGCAATTACAAGTTCCAATTGAATTTGCAACCAAACCCTTCACTACAAAAAAATACAAAATCCTTTAAAATGTCACAGCATTTTAAAGGTCAAGACTATGCCATGGATAATTATTTTAAAGGCTTCAAGACTTTCTGTAGGTTTGTCAAAGTGCCATTACTCTAAGTCTGTTGTTCTGGTTCCAGTCAAAGAGGCTGTGAGAAGCAGCAGTTGTTTGGCAGTACTCAGAGTCCAACACAAAATCAATGTGGTGACGCACGTACAGCCATGTACTGTATAGCGCAGGCCATTATTTGGCCTGTGCGGACAGCCGGATTGATTAAAACAGGAACGACATGCCTCACCTCTCAATCATTAAGTGGTTTTCTTAAAGTTTAATTATAAAAAGATGGTGAAAGATTTCGCAGCGTCACATTTGAAATCAGAACCTCACTTGCAGCCCTTGCGTGCATTTGTTTGTCTGATAGAGCTCCACTCGGGAGATCGCTTGGTCCGTTGCCTGCTGCCATCGTCTTGATGCACCTAACTGTCACACCCCCATGTTCCTTCTGGCACACAGTTTCCAAACATCTGCTTCCTACTGAGCCACACGACATCAGTGTTTGTTTTGGTGATTTCACATGATGTCAAGAGAGAGCCACTGTAGCATTTTATGTTTGCTGGATCATGAAAAGTGATAACAGCACCAGTTCTTAGGGATGGACTAATCATACAAAAACATTTATTTATTTTAATTTAGCATCTTCTGATTACATTTTCCATCACTAGAAATGTGACTTGTGTGGTCCAACTTACCATGAGGATTATTTTCATACAAAATATGTGGAGGTAAAAAAAAAAAATCACAGTGTATCTCAGATAGAAAGGAAAATGATGCAGGATGAGAAAATGCAGACATCTTGTTTGCACTACTTCTTTTTAAAAATGTTTTTCTAGACTCAAAAGACAGCTTCAGTAATGCGATTCACAACTTGTTTGAAACCTATTAAGAGTCAGCTGTACAGTATGTCAATGGAGCTTCTCAAACTAAACTCTTTCATTGCACACAGTTAAGAATTTGCATGGGGGAAACAATAACTGGTTCACTTTCCCAGGAACAAAGACTGTTTTTCTGTCCAACAAATATCCCTCATTGACAATAAATACATCATCCTCATGATGTCCATACTTGGTGGAATTCAATGCACCAGCTGTAAGAATGGCAGGCCTTTGTTGTGGTGAGTTCAATGCTGCAGGAAACCAAGAGACAGAATGTGAGGGATGGATGGGAAGAGTGACAAAGGGAAGGAAGACAGAGAGAGAGCTGTAGGCCATGGTGCTAAACAGCCAGAATGTGGCATACCAACAGATGTGCGTATTTAAAAACTGGCATGCAGTTTAATTGCCACATCGCCATGTGCCACTGTCTTGAAGAGACAGTTGTCATTTAAAAATAGAAGCCAGATTGTCAGTTTCTGTCAATGGGATGGTGATTTAAATTATTCCGCCAATGAAGTTATCACAAAATGTGTTTGTGAAATCTGTATTTTAGAAAACAGTCTAGGTAAACATACACTCTCCTAGGATTCCCTTTATAATGCTCAGCCAGCATTTGTTTTCTTTGCAATATTGTGCATTCGTGATGTTTGAATTAATGTTTTGAAAAGAGCCTGCTGACTGCACATTTAAATAATTATTAAAAAAGGTTAAGTCTCCATTGAATTTTTCTGTCTTGCTCACAGATCTGTCTTTCCTTTTTTTGGTGTGGTTGTGTAAACTTTTCGGTAAACTGAAATTGAAATCAAAAAGTGTATGCTGACAATATATAATAATACCATGCAGAATAAGACTACAGTATATACAAAAATGAAGCCATAGTCCACAAATCTGTCCTTGTGGTCAGTACCTAAATAGGTTCCTGGGTTCCAATAAATAAATAAATAAATAAGACCTTGGGCTTTGTGGAGGACCCTGTTAGCCTTGTGGCTGAATGGTTTGTGATTCTGGCTCGAAGTTTGTGGCTCACACATAAACAGATTAACTGGTGGCTTAATGTCCTTCTGGCCAGCTGTGGCTAACTCTTGTCCAGTCTCTCTGCTGCTGCCTGTGCCACTTCCTGCAATTTTCTTAAAATATTCTGTATTCCGCTGTGCCACCTGCACCTCCTCCAGTCTGGCTCGCTGGAGCTCTACTAAACCCTTGGAATCTCCTGTTAGCGGCAGACTTCACTGCCATGTTGGGTGTGGTGTTCCTGATGTGTGTGTAATATTCTGCTGACAGTGTTCAAGATTGACTAAAGCTTTCCCACTTGCGGCAGCCAACTGGCACACTGATCTTGTCCTTTTTATTGGGGGAACCTCTGGGTAGGACAGACTGAGCATGAGTTGCCCGTATAAATTCTAAAACAAGGAGTGTATCATACAAATCAAACAGTGCCTGTAATACATACACTGCATACACAATATGAGAGTGATGATCTACAACGTGTCTGTGTCGGGTCAAGTCTGTGCCCTTCGTGTTGCCGAGCCACAAAAATGTTGATAGAGATCAGCATCATGGCTGAAAAGACAAGATGGAGAAGAGTGGCATAGCATGAGCCTCACTATTAGCCATCAGCTAAAAGAAATGAAATAATCTGTAGATTAGATCAGTAAAACATCATGTGATGGTGAACAAAATAAAAATATTATACATCCCTGCTGTACGATAAAACACATCTACTGCAGCCTCTATAAAGAAAACTATCTCGGAAACTTTTAGTCCTCCTTATCTATTCAACTACATACAATAAATGAGCCGGACTGGCTGGAGCCATTGTTTCCCCTCAGATTACTGTCCAGCAGCTGTGTGCTCATGTAAATGTGAGCACTTTGTCTGTATCCCGGCTGTGAGCTGAAACTTTGCTGATATGAAATAATATGATGTTTAAATCTGAGGATTCAACACTTTTTGCCATCAAAAAAGAGGCCTGAGTCCACACGATACCACTTAGCAAAGGGTCTAATGTGCAACACACATCAGCCACGTTACACATAGTGTTGCATCATTTTGTGAATGTTGCATTGACACCTGTAACGCACACGCTCCATAGACACACCTTACATGCAAAAGTATTAATACTTTATTCTGGATGTGCCAGTCTGGGAAGAAAATGTTGATGTTGAATGAATGAATATATTGGTTCTAGGAAAAGTCAAGAAATGAAACATCTGCGCAGCTTAAAAATATGAGATTCAGTTCAAAGATTCAAAACAGCTGTCACTTTATGGTTGGTCTTCCTCGTGTTAAAGTGTAATTGGAATGAATGTTTCATGAGTCGACCCATACATACCATAACAACTGTTGAGTGCAGGCACGCTCTAGTCAACCTCAATATCAGCATGAAGTTGAGTATTTGAATCCTACACTAAGAATGGGGTGACCCAATCCAATTGGATTTCAGGGGTGGTCCATGCTGCCCCAAGCCACCTCCTGGTTACGCCCCTGGAAACAGGCGTAGTCTTCCGTTGATCAAACCAAAGCTGATCGCTCTGCAGCTACATCAAGCATTCTGATAGTCAGCAGTTGATCATTTAAAATCCAATTCATTTACAGCCTATTTTTCTCTCTCATTTTGTTTTACCTTGGAGGCATCTACATTTTAATCATCATTACCATGATCGTAATTACTATTCACATCATCATAATCCTAAAGACATTAAACAAGCTGCTGCTAATTCCTCATGACAAAGAGCTTGGGTGCATTCACCGCCTGAACTCTGTTGCTTTAAATTGCTTCCCAACCCCAAATGCTTGCTCAAGTCCCAAATGAGGTTGGCTCAGAGAACTGACAGACCTTTTACCCTGGCTATTACAATTCAGATGCAAAAAAAGTACTGTAATTTAATCACTCGTCATTTTGACATATTGTAATTTGAGGAGAGATGTATTAAAGAGAACCACATTACAAGTTTTATGCCAAATATGCAAAAGTGTCAATGTGTTTGATAAATTCGCCATAATTTGAATTTGCAAAACAGCCTTCTGCACCATGTTTTTTTTTTAAATATTGATGGCAGTTAGCCATCAGTTGACCCAAGCATATTGTACAATGGTGGTTAGGGATTTAGCTAATGCACTGGTGAGAAGCAGCAATGCAGAGTTTGGAGGGGTTTTTTTTTTTTTTTTTTTTTGAGCTACAATCGACATATTGATCACTTAACCTCCAACTTTCTTCCAAAAACCTCTTCCCTGAGGTAGAAGTGAAATATTTAAAGTGATCCAACTGTGTAATTAAAGTGGGCAGCTGAGCTCTAGTGTAAGAGAAATAGTAAAACTGTATAAAAAAAATCTTAAACACAGAACGATGGAAAACCAGAAAGACGAGCTAGTTCACTGTTCCATGCTCACGCACACAAAGACAAACACACACATGCAGTTTCTGCAGGAATGGTACTTATTTTGTAATATATTGCAAATAGATGATTGCAGATGACTGTATCTGGGACTTATTAACTGGAAAAGACAATGGGACCACAGCATGAGGCCTTGGTTCAATAAAAACAGTATCACAGAAACTGAATATTTTCATTTTTTCTCTGATGGTATGTTTAGGTGTTTTCCAAAAAAGACAATTTATTATATTTACTTGCATAAATATCTATATTTATATTCATGAAATCTGAGCAGGAACGCAGCATTTGTTTCAACTGACGGGCCACGGGCGGGCTGTAGGAACGGTAACTTAGAGCGAGTATTCTGCAGTTTAGAATAATAATCAATAAGATGTGGTTTGTGTTAGGACACATTTGTTGCAAAGGTTATTCACTGAGTGCAGGAACACATATTGTCTGTCCCTCTGGCTATGTATTATTGTAACACTTTTTTTTCTTTTTCTTTTTTTTTTTCAAACTTTTGCCCGATAAGGCAATAAGAAATCCAGAAAATATGTATTTGGTTTTGGCTAAACAGGTCTGAACATGTGAGAATTGCAGTCTTTGGGTCTTTGTAAAAGTTTCACATTCTCAGGTTGCATGTTTACATCCGTTACTCGCAGTTATGCTTGCATTTCATTGTCTCTGTGTTGCACTCTGACAATGACAATAAAGTTGAATCTAAAGTTGGAAGTGAGTGACACAATGACAGCAATCTGTGCTAGCAACACACCGAAGCTTTGTAGCCAAGCTTTAGCCACCAAGCGTTGTAGATTAGATCAACCCTGTTTCTTACAAAATGTGTATGTAATATTACATTACTATCCTAATTAGATTGTGATGAGCAATGTAATTGCTTTCTGGATTATGTTCACAAGTACTGTTTTTTTGAGTGAATGAAGCATTAATGTTCTGCACCTGAATCACTGTCAGTGTTCTCAGGCACAAGCTCAGGACTTTGACTCCGAAGGTGTCGAAGTGTGGTTTGGTTTAGGCAACAACAGAATTTTGGTTAAGGTAAGGGAAAGGGAAAAAATGTTTTCCTAACAGAAAGTGCTGCAGCATCTAAACATAACCATAAAAAAGTTTAAGTCGTCTGTGTTCTCTGCATGCAGATTGTTTTACACAATCAGATATTTAGGTGGAAAGCAGATTAAACATGTTGTCAGTGAACATTTTTGTGACATGTTCAGTATTAATATTTTCATGACTTGCCAGATACATTATCATAATTTCCTAAAAATGTTAGTAGAAAATGTAATCTTTTTAGCATTACACTTTCTTCAAAATCTATTTGCTGTTGCAAATTAGTATGTAAATGTAATTTCTACGAGACAGAATAAGGTTAGACAAAGCATACTAATGCGCAGTGAAGAAATGGCTGTTTGAAAAGTTTCTGAATGCTTGATTCTGTTTTTCTGCCATGGAGCTGGGTTGTTGGAATCCATTATATCTTTTGATGATTAATACGTTTTCAGTGGAATATTCCTCTTTGAGCTCAAAGATTGTTTGCTAACTCACTAATCTTACTTTGTGATACATGTCACTGTTTAAGGTTTTACTCAGGCTAATTATCCACAAACTTTCTTACCATACAATCTATACAAGAGTACATAGAATAATTGATCAAGTAGGGTATTTTTATTTATTTATGTCATACAATTACAATTATACAATTATTTTTATTAAGCTTCATAGAAATGCTGACATGCCTTAGTTTATACTATTGCTATTGAGGTCAGCGAGTCAGTATAAATCAATTTAATGTGGCGCCGCTCCTAAAAAAGAAAAAACAAACAAACAAACAATCAAAAAAAAAAAAAAAACCAGAACAAAAAAACCAAACAGAGAAATGAAAAAGAAAAATGTTTTTTTCTGACCAGTGTTATTGTGAAACATGCAATCATGCCCGCTGTCATGGAGCAGGAGAAGTGTTATGAGCTCTGCATCCAGTGCCTTTGGGATGCTGAGGAGACATCACTCCAAACTAAATGTGGCAGCTCAGATAGATGTTGATTTATGGTGCCCCTCTTGCCCTCTGTACCCCATCTGTCTCCACCATCAGGCTGCATTTGCAAAGTTTGCACTCAATATGAAGTGCCAACCACCCATACATTCTTTAACACTGAGTCAAATGCATAGGGTTGTGGGTCGCTGCAGTAATAGATAGCCGATAATATGGTGATGAGCCTCATAATTATGTTTCTGCATAATCATTTGAAATTTCTCATCTTTTGCTTGTATAGTCATCTTTCCATTGTGTTTCATTGTGTGCTCATATATTGTGTGTTTGTTGTGTCCAGTGATTACATCTATTCTCTGTACATCTTGTCAGTCAGAGTCAAGATTCACACTGTGGGCTGTGGAGTTGGGTAAATGCAGTCTCCTCTATTGAGCATTGTTTAGCCATCAACCTACCGCCCACTTGCGCTGTGCAGATACAAACAAAACCTTCCTGTGTGCTGAAGCCAGCTGAAAAATTGACTCGTGTTTTAACAGTGCAGGCAGTCAAGGCAGAGGTACACGTCTGAGAGTTGAAATTCGCTGCATGAAATTAGTTTCTCTTTTCTCTTCTTGTTTTTCTTGTCATTTTTTAACCAATTAGAATAATGTTACTTACCACAGTTAAAAAGCTTGTTGCAGATTTGGCTTTATAGGGGGTATGCACAAGATGTCACCATCCTAAGTTGTCAAGGCCTAAAGGCTATAAATTAAGCACATGGTATTCTGAATGAAACCTGTAATAAAATACTAATTCAGTTTCTGAAGGCCAGGGATACTGGGACTCAAGTGACACAGGAAGATATCTTTACAGCATTAAAAAAACATAGGCATTGATGTAATTATGAATAGGAGCCTAAAGGAAGAGATGGTCATGACCTGTCTGAGAATGGGACATTCAGATTTAATCAAACACCCCATAACATAGGCAAGCACCCTACCACCCTGCTATGTTTTTTTTTCTGCCAATCTACTGTTCCACTCCAGTCCAGCAGGTGGTGATAATGCACCTATAAGCTAGTTTGCCAACCACCATTAAAATTTAAAGAAAATTTGTTAGATCAATTGACCAGTTGTTTAGTTGACTTCTATTATCAACCCTGAACTTAACAGTAGTGCCAGTTGTGTGTGTCACACCTTAGTTTGGGTAACAGATGAAATTCCTAATTTCCAACAACTTGTGTTTACCAGAACAAATGTACCAAATGCATGTTCCTGCTAGTTTGCGGTTCAACTCACTGATTGGCTGTCAATCTTTCACCCTCTAAGCAATGAAAGACACATAATCTTCTTTTACAATCTTGATTCTGTCAAAAGAGATTGCAGGGAAGGGGAGAGCATCGCTGCTTTTGCTGAAAACAAATAATTGATGGTGTGAATCTGGGTGTTGTGAAAGGTTTTAGATTAGCAGTGGTGGGAGTACTGTAGTGGCACCAGTGTAAAATCTCACCTCCGCTGCCAAATATATCAGCATCAGCTCTCCCTCTCTCCATGCAAACCACTTGTGCTCGAAACATAGCCTTGGCAGCCAAAGCATTGGATTGTGGAATACCACAGACAGATAAAATAAATACCCATGATGGTATTTTACTGTACAATGCTTTCAAGTTGTTCCTCAGTATTTTGCGAGAATTGAATAAAACCTAAACCAAAATGTCCTTTATTAATGTCCAGTCAACAAGAGATGCAAACTCAAGAAGTGTGACAGAAAAATATAGCCCCATAAAGCTAACAGCTATTTTTGAGCCACAAACAAGGATGTCGAGTTTAAAAACAATGACAAAAACCCATCGTCAGTGAGACACAATTGGGGGTTTGGCTCCTATAGTCTTACATGCTTAGTTGCTAATATTAGCAAATGTTACCCATGATAAAGAGCGACGAACCCCAACGGAGAGGTACTTTTGTGCAGAGGTAGTATTGGCTTTGAAATGCTGATCATTTCCCTCGTAAGTGCACGCTTTTGGCATTCCTTCCCAGTCAGCTTGGAGGGCAGACATGTAGTATGTCAGGCTGACAGATGGGGAAAAACAAAGACTTGGACTAGGAAGCCAAGACACACCACTGACCACTTTATGTATCACCTGTGACCTTCTGACTTGTGTTTGTGTGGGTTTATGGGGCTGAACGAATGAAATGAAAGAGCTCCTGTAAAGTACACAATAAGCACATCCTTTAATTTTACTTCCTTCTTACCGTGGTTGGGGTTTATTGCACAGAAACTTACTGTGGTCTTACAATACAATGGCTATGTCCACAAAGTCGTATCTGTAATGTGGTGTTTATACGTTTTCCATTTTGTATTAATCTTCAAATGACAACACGTAGCTTTAAGAGGCATATTCACTTTTTAACCAACAGGGAATTCAAGACTCCTTAGAGAAATTAGTAATAGATTATGAATTAATTTCATTTTGGTGGTACCAAACTGAAGTTATAATTGGATTTATATCCATTCCTTTCTTATCTTAGAGTTATTTAAATTTTATTTTCTACACTTCTTTCTTAGTTGCTTGACTATCAGAAACAGACTCTCTGGCATTGTCAGCAGGTACTAAAATCACTGGATTACCTCAAAGAAGTTTCAAACAGTACTCCCAGCAGGTTCACAGTCAGACCCAGGCAATATTAAACGAGTCCCATAAACTGCACAATGAATTGGACAACCTCCAATTAGAAAGGTTCTTTCTGGTATGCCTGTCAGGGGCAATTAAAAAAAAAAAAAAAAAACACTTTGCTACCAGAAACAATGAAAATGTTTGATGTTGGTATTGCATTTGACTTCATTGAAATTAGCTAAATATTGTGTCTAATTGTTCTCTTAACTTCTACTTTAAAGCATTACCTTGACCAGTAACATCAAACCTTGGTTTGTTGCAGTATGTTGTGGTAATTAACTATCATGCTGTGCATGTGTTCTCTATTACCCTGAATGTCTTCACTCCTCTGTGAAGCCCCGTGGCCTGTGTGCGCCCTCTCATCAGGTGGGCATGTGTCCTGCCTCTGTTATCTCTGTAGTTATTCATAGCAGCAGGTGCTCTCTGACATTTGTGGGGCGGGTCTTCAGCCTTTGTCTTCCAAGCCCTGGGGGAGTGCAGCAACCATGACTTCACTGCACCTGATCCCCTGTATGGCATATGCATTGGTCCATTACTCTCCCCCTGGTGTCACTGCACCAGTGCAGGACACTGATTATGTAAACTGGAGGCTGAAACGATTAGCATGCAGGGAAGCAATAGGAACTCTTTCCGTATTTTCATATGAAAGAAACTTTCTGGAACAAAGTTCAACATCAGAGTGCTAGATTAATGTAATTTCTGCTTTGATGTTTATGCTCGACATTCCTTGGAGACAAACTGGGCGGTGGAGGAAGAAGGGGCTCTAGAGACAAGAACTATTTGATATATCCCACCACTTAGCAGCAGTTCATTAATACACATCTGACTTGGGACTTTTGTCCAGATTTTTACGAGTAAACAGATGCGCTGTCTCATGTTGCATACCTGTGCATGAGTTATTTTATATAATGTGCATTCTTGCTAGTAAAAATAAGAGAGCATTTCTTTGTGTGTGCACACATATCTCTGTCTATCTATATATGCTTTGATCAGAAGTGTGGTGAGTCATTGCTTATTCATTTTATTTATTCTGTTATTTGGGCAATGCAACAACATCTCTACAGATGTTCCAACCAAATTACCAAGGTGATTTCCTAATGCTAACATTCAGAAAGTACTACATAAAGAAAAAAAACAAAACAAAACATAAAAGCACATCTGATTTTTTCAATGCAGTTGCACTGGGGATTTATTAATGTCTCTTTTCCAGCACACTGCTCTTGCATTTACTACATATTTTATAATCAGTACATCAGTCTTTGAGTCAGACAGCAATCTGCATATCCAAAAAATTTAGCGTAATTTATGAGATCATTTTATGATATATCCACATTTTCTATGAACTGCTATGATGTATTAGAATATACTGAGCCCATTCAATGCAATTAGTGCCTTCAGCTGAGCTCTTTGATACCTCAGTGAAATCAACTGTGGCATCAAGGATCCTATGTAATCATAATGAAGCCATACTTTGATGACAGTCTGTAGGGACCTGAATATTAAACTAACGGACATACTGATTGAAAGACCGTTTCTACATAAAATCAAGAGCAGTGTGCAGGAATCTCGTCTTTAAGGAACTTCAAACAACTTGAAAATACCATACAAAATATGGTATTTGATGGTTTGTTTTATAACCGCCTGCAATCCTTCACAACAAATGCGTAATATCCATACGAACAATTAACAGTCTTTTTATTTGAGAAAATATTGCTAAGAGCTGGAAACTGAAATATTAGAAGATATTCAGCCAAACACCAAAGGTCTCAATCTGGACACTGCTCTGAGCTCAGCTGCCAAACACAGTATAGCAATTGTGTTAAAAGCTGTATTAACAGAATTGTTTTGCCACTTAATGGGAGGAGAAAAAAGTTGTGAAAACAACATTAACATGTCATCACCTTTTAAGCAGACATGGTAAACTATAATGTAAAATTTGTTCATTTACATTATAGCCACTTTAAGAAATAATAGCTATGTTATTATAGCTATGACATATTGCTGTCCCTCCATGCATAAATGCTTACTAAAGCTAAAGTTTTACAAGATAAGAAAAACATTAATACATTTGATTTAGTTGTTGTGTGTAAATCTTTGTGGTGTTGCATCTGTAAATTTGGCACTGATAGCAGATTCTTTACAGAAGTTTCTTCTGTGAAATGAGAGAAAGTGTATTGTGTACCAATACCTGCCTATGACTGATAAACTTTTCAGCCCTAAACTGTAAAATGGCGATGACAAGCTTCTGATGGCTGCAAAGATAGTATAGTCACTTCTCACAGAATCTGAACACAAAACAGGAAAAGGAGCAGCCAGTGAAGATTTCACTCTCGCTTCCAGCTTAACTCAGCTTCTTTTCAAACTAACTTATAGTCCTTATCTGCTCTATGCCACATTCCATCCCTCTTATTCTATCCCATATTCCTCTTCTCTCTTCCGCTGATCCAGCATCTCAGCGTTGCCCCTCCTTCTGTCCGTTCACCTCCATCCCTCCATAGCCTGTCCCTCCATCCATGCCAGCTTCTCTGACACCCTGCATTACTCTAGCAGCGATAGGCACTGCTGTTGGACGGCTTCCCAGCGCCGGACGTCCTCCAAGGGGAGAGTCAGTGTGTCACAGCAGATTAATGCCTTGCTCGCTGACTGATCAACTCCCGCTGGTCTGGAACCTGAGTCTACTTTGGCGTGGCCCAGATAGGGAGGTGATGCCATCCCAGCTCATTGCCACTCAGGTGGTCCTGCTAGGGAAACTGTGATCCATACATTTAATCTTCCAGACAGTGTCACCATGGGATGCTGTTGTGGAAAAGGCTTTGACAGATCTGTGAGTGGAGGAGAGTAGTGAGTAGGAGGTAATCAAGCTAAGTGGCTGTTTATGAAGAAAGAAAATAGTGAGGTCACTGCTTGTGTGATTTAACTGCAAATGCGACATAAACATTGTGTGTTTAGTATATGTGCATGGGTGACTTCTTTAAAGAAATACATCGTGCCCTTATGCTCTGTCCTATCTTTATGTGCGTGCCTGTCTCGCAGTATGAGCCATTTGTCTGCATGTTTAAAACTATTTATTTTATATGGTTGTGTTATGGGGTTGAGAGAGACATGAGAGGGAGAGACACACATGGGGACAGACAAACTGTATATGTACCAACTCATTGATAGCATTATCATCCTATCTGTTCCATTGTCTCTCTGGATATAATTGTTGAGAAATGCAGAAAAATAGCACCTGCATGTTCCAATCAGTAGTGAAATTACCACCTCAGCAGGCACATTCTTCAAGGCCCTCATTACCTGTAAAGTGAAGTGACATGGAAAACATGAACATTGTCACATCTAAAAAGTTGTCACAATAATATAATAATAGGGGGTCATCTATAATCTTCCCTCACCTGAAGATGATGATGTCTTTTCAAACTCAATTACACATTAGCAGGACAATTTCTTCCTTTATCTATCACACTTCATCAACTGGGGCTTGGCTGCATACTCGATCCTCCTCATTAGCAATCACTCCATCACTCACTAATAATGGCCTATCAACACTGTCTCAATGACCAAAGTTACAGCAGGGGCGAATGAAATATTAACTTCTGATGTTAACCCTGGGTCATGTTTCAACATTGTGGAATTAGATAAGATTTAGTCAGATATCATCATAAATCAAATATGAAGGAGACTTTAAACCAGTGACAGTAATTCAAAAGAGAATATAAGAGAAAACATGACCTTTTTAGGGCATGTGCTGATTAAAGGTCTCAAGACGCAGATGAACTCAAAACTTATTAGCTGGTCAATTCTCAGCATGACACTTACAATAAAAAGAATCATTTAAGAGCGGTTTAACAGAAACAGCGCAGTGAGGGGAAGGAAATAAGCAGGACCTGAGGCAGGCACCTTGTTTTGTGTGCCTCACCATTACCATAAATGGATGCTGACTGCCTGCAGTCAGGACCAATACACTATCTATAAGGGCTCATTTCTCTCAAATTTACTTTGCTGCTGGTGTGACGGACGGTCGCTACTCTTAGCAGCCTAAATCAGTTCACTTTCACATACCTCTTCAGGCATGCTCACCATAGCCAGAGGTGCATGCAACGAGTGTCACATCCCAACCCCCTCATGTCCTCTCCCATTACCCTCACAGATGCCATGGCAAATGGCTGGCTTGAGGTTCCAGACACAGGTCTGCTGTTTTATATTCATGTCAGGATGGTGGAGCACAATCGCCACGTGAGAAACGTTTCCTTAGGCTGTTGTAATGACAATTTTAAAATCAAGTGAGAACTATTATCTGTCCCTCTTGCTCCCTCTGAAACACACACATACACACTCATACACACGTAGTAAACGTCCACATCTGCCAAGAAAGCACTTAGGCGAGACTGGCATGGTGAATTTTGATCCTACTTGATTAGTACTTTGCATAAGTATTGCGTTTTGTTCTTAAGGGCCACAACCAATGTCAAATAGACACTTGAGAATCAACAGCCATTACCATGTCTCCTCACGTAAACCTAGTTGTCATCACACCGATCTGTCCTCATGGGACCGTCCTGGTGGAGAGCAACTTAATCTATGCCCTTGATGCATTTTATGATGTACAGTAAAATGTGACACCATCTTGTTGTGCTGTTTCTTCGATGGAGTCATTATCTCGCTGACGAAGTACATATATTTTCTAGCAGAGTGGTCTGATGCTCAATAATGCAAATGAGTTCTTTAATCTAAGCCTCCCTTAAACTGGTAATTAAATAAATGATTTATAGTTGTATGAGAGGCAATAACACTGTGCAAAATATCACCTGATTGGAAGGATGTGAAGTGTTTCCTCAATATTTTATATCAAACAGATAAGATTTCAAGCTGCCGTCTATAATTGGCACAAGTTCTGCACTGCAGTGTGGGCGTGTTTGTTGTTTTTTCCTATCAAATTTTAACAGCTAAAGTGTTTTTCTTTTTTCGTTTTTTTAAAGTGCCTCATTCACACTTGTATAAAGACACACACACTCTTACCACACTTACTGCCTCCTGGATTTCCCAAACAGGGAGCTGTCTACTATTTGAGCTCACCTTGTACTCCATTATGAGGTCGAGGCCCTGCACCTGCTTTTCCAGGTGCGAAGGAAGACCCTGATGATGCACTCTTAATGACTTGCCAGAAGGAGAGGGCACTCCATGCAGCTGCATACTTTACAGCCATGTAAAGGCTGGTCATTACCATCCATCTTCGTGTATGTCAGAATCCAGAGAGCATGCTTGCTGTTAGGCTTACCTTGTTCCAAAAGAAATGTGTAACCCACAAAAAAAGTGTGTTTATCATTGAACATTAGTAATGTCTTCTAAGTCCATATAGCCTGAGCTCCAATGAGCCATGACACACAAATTAAAATCAATCAGTTGCATTGGGGAATCATGTGTAGCTGATTAAAATGTTGGTAACCAGTCACAGTATGCAAGGGTCATCACTGCAGCAGAGTAATTGATGAATTCTCCTCACCAGACTATGGGAAACAACGTTATCACCACCCAGTTTTATGGAGATGAGCCCATAAAAAATGCTGCATACAGGCCCATGATGATTTAGCACCACCAGTGCTACAGGTGCTCCTGCATCAGATGATATACCCTTCGGCAGAGTGATCAATCAAAGTGTTAATCAAAAAAGATGTGGGTGTGAATTTAGAGCAAAGCATGTTAAGTTCTCATAACCAGTATCACAGATCAGACCTCACCAATGATGTAAAACCAACAATTCTGTTGTTACACTTACTATTTTGATGTTTCCCATCAGTGTTTCTAGACTGAAAACACTTGCCTCACTTCAGCAGATGCTCGGTCTGCCCTTTATTTCAGTCACTCTGGCTCTGTTGAACACTCCTTGACCTTCATGTTCTTTCTGTTCGACTTATTAGTGAACAAAATTTGCTCCAGGCCAGAGACACTACAGCTTTTCTCGAAGACTGCAGCTATACTAATCCCAAGCAGAAAATCAATTCATGAATTAATTGTTGAGCATGTCTTGCAGATCAATCTCTTACTATTACCACAGTGAGGGAACAATGGAGGCAGCGTGCTTGTTCATGTCAGCCAGCAGCAAAATTGGAATAGGTTTAACCTGTCGCTTATATGTTGAATGAATCTAATGTCAGTATACCATGGGGGGGGGGATTGTTGTGACACACATATATATATATATAGTGTGTGTGTGTGTGTGTGTGTGTGTGTGTGTGTGTGTGTGTGTGTATATATGTGTGTATACACACACACACACACACACACACACACACACACACATATAGGTTAGATCCATAGATATCTATATATTTATAGATTTTTTCTGCATCTGTTTTTTATTATATTCAATTAAAAATATATTTTCAAATTTATAGAATTATTTTCTTTTGATACAAATCTAGTGTGTCATAACCACTCATTCCACTATTCAGATAATTCAAGTGATGATGACTATTCCACAAGGCTTCACACGTTTTTTCATGCCACTGCATCATCCCAAGAACAATCATACAAACAAATAAAAGATAAAATAAAAAAAACTAAGAATTTAACGGTAACATTGGTATCAGTCTTTTCTTACTGAGTAAGGACTGGCTGCAGTGCTCCCGTCATCCAGGATTTTGCTCAGCTCTATCTTGAAGGTTACATATTGTCTAGAATGGATGGATTTATAGGCTGAGTGGGTTGAGCAAAACAGGCATTCTCTGCCTCTGCAATGCCTTTGTACATATTTTCACTCTTATAAAGCACATTCAAATTCAAACTTACACACTGCAGCAACTTCTCCAGGAATGGAGAGGGCTGCTGTACTAAAAACCCACGGACAAATAACCCTTTCCTCAGGGGGCAGAGTCGAACAGAATATCAGAGAGTCGTCCCAGTATTTTGACAAAGAAAACCCTGAAATCCAGACAGGAAAAGAAAGTACTCCAACAGACTAGATATTTCTAATTATAAGTACGCGTCATGTT
This sequence comes from Chaetodon trifascialis, assembly GCF_039877785.1. NCBI lineage: Eukaryota > Metazoa > Chordata > Actinopteri > Chaetodontiformes > Chaetodontidae > Chaetodon > Chaetodon trifascialis. Next base: position 16,959,089 of record NC_092065.1, on the reverse strand, counting down.
TGCCTCAGGAGATGCTAAATTTAGGTGTGTTGTTTTGCAGTGTTGTCTTTCTTTAAAAGTTAATTATAAAACCCTTTTAAAAACATGCAGAAAAAAAATGGCCCTCCTCTTTTCAAACTAGAACAATCTCTCCCTAACCGAGTGTTAATCATCTTTGCCATTATAAAGTTGAAACCAGCTCAACGCATTACTGTTTTCTGATACAGATCAGAGTCTGTCTTGGCTGAATATGTATTGACCGACGTGAATAGAACGGTTTATATTTTAGCTTTTCTATGCAAAGCCTTTTTTTTCCTCAAATGTACTTTTGGAAATCTGTGATGTCTTTGATTCAAGAACTGTGATGTGCACATTCTAATCTATGTTTTGCCCCAGGATTTGGCTGGAGAAGCTGACAAACACTTCAATCACCCATTCTGAGAAAAGCCATTAACATTGTCTGCCCTACTTTTTAGTGATATAAGAAAGAACAAGACCATGGCATTTCAGGGGCTTCTGATGCAGTTGTTTTCCCTTATCTGTGTTCTTCGTCTCGTTAATGAAACAATAACTTTTGTTCATCAAATGCAGGTCTAAAGTTGGGTCTGCATTTAGACTTGCTTGTGGTTACCACTTGACAGCAGCATGAATTCTGTAGTTGAAACAAATGTCTAACCAACCACAAACTCCCTCTCCTCATCTGTCATTCACACAGTAAGGTCAAACAAGACTTCCCCCTTTCACCACATATCCCCCTCTCTCTGCTCAGACCTTCAACCCTCCTCTCTCTGTATCGCTGTTCTCTTGTCTACTTCTCTGACCCTCACAATCTCCTCACACTCCTCATCTCTCCATTGGCACCCTGACCCATTCCCTCCAGCCCAAGTTCATCTCTCGTGACGGCACCCGATTGACATTAATGACACTACAGAATAGAAAGGTTAATTAAGACCAACTGTTCCCTACCCATTCCTCAGCACCATCTGCAGTGCAGCACCGGTCAAATGGATACAGACACAGAACGGACGCCATAATGAGACAAATGCCAGACCATTCTCATTCCCAGGTCCGTCAAATACCAATATTTTATCCCCGTCTCATACAAACACAAAAGATACCATTAAGCATTCATATGAGAGGAAAAAGTACTCACTTACAAACATACAGTAGTGACATTCGTGTTGTTAAGGCTTTAACCTTGGGATGTTTACTGAACTCAAATAATGCAGATACGGTAGGCGGAATGAATGAAATAAAGCAAATTTATTATGTAAATATTCTTAAACTGAAAGTGCACTCAAGGAGCGGAAATGAGAGACAGAGCGGGACACTGGACGTCACTAACAAAGACAAAAAAAAATTAATGGAAGTCCAAAGAAACCAAACATAATCCAACATAAGCACTGTCTTTGGTAATCACAAGAAGACTTCTAAAGACGTAGTCTCAGCGAAGGATCAGGACAATCTGGCGACCACTGGAGGAGGAAGCCAGGCTATATACTGTTGGTCTAATGAGTCTGATGCGGAACAGGTGCGCACAGGGAGTGATCAGGCAGGTGAGAACAGGGAGCTGAGAAAACCATGCCCAGCCTCAGACAGACAGGGGAACAGACAGACAGACAAATAACACGAAGGGAAAGGGGAACAAGGAAAACAAGAGGGACAGACACGAGGGCAGATCCCAACACATTCAAATGTATTAAATCTTTATACATATGCAGTATGTACGTGTCTGGTGTCAGTGAACGATTTAACCTCCGTTCGTCTGTTGAAAGTAACAATTCTGGTTAAATTTATTGTAGTTTCACAATACGTATCATGCTATCATGCAGTCACATTAATACTGCCACCATACTGTGACCTGACAGTTAAATCTTGAATGCACATGATGTGATTCAGAAGTAGGAACTGATAGGATCTTTTTCATTTACCCTATACACTGGTGAAACAGTGGCCCTATGGTGATTCAAGAATCTGCACATTACTGATAACCTTGAAGAAAGACACGGGAGAAACCATTAACTTTAATAAAAATCTCATGAGGATCTTAGGGTTTGTCTATTCAACAAGGAAAGTCATTTATCGAGTCTCAAGCTATTTCTTTTGATTCTGAATAAATATATTTCATTTGTTTATTTATTTCAGAATTGTATTTATATATTTACAACTTCTTGCTGTAAACATTTAGGTTTTCAAAGTTACACAAAGTGTTTGTTACTTAATTTGCGACAGAAAAGAAATTGCAGTGGGATGAGGGTAAATATTTGTTAATGCTCTGTCATCACCAAGTAGCTGTCAGGTTACTTAAGCAGTCCAAACAAAGCTGCAGGGTGCAAAACCTCGGCAAGGAAAAGGTTGCGGTAAAACACAAACAAAGTGATGACAAACATCTAAATATGGAGACTGGAGGGGATTTCAAACTCTCTTTATCTTCCCTTTCATTTTCTCTCCGTCTTTATCTCCAATGGGATTCTTTGCTTTGATCTTTGAACCTGTAAAATTCACACTCAGAGGTACTCCTGACAGTAAGAGAAGAGGCAGTGTTATGCAAAGGCAAAGTGAGGGGGTGAGTGGAGAATTAAATATGCAGAACATGGACGTCAAGGGCAGGGAAGGCAGATACAGCTGGAGGCAGCCGATCTGAATATGGGCAGATTTGGAACTACTTCTAAACTAAACAACGTTCCAAATGATGAAACGATAGAGCGAACACTTGTCAATGCATCAGGAACAATCCAGGCCCACAGTACATCACAGCAGTGGATTTGTTGGCGGCATCATTTTTTGATTTTAACATACATGCATGTTGATAATCTAACATACAGCCAAAATGTATGGCCTTTAAACGACACACACATCTTGGATTTAATTGTGTCATATCGTTAGCTATATAGCTATAGCTATATCGTCAGTATATCTTCTGTCACTAGTCTGGCTCTGTCTGACCACCCCTGTGTGTTTTGATCATTGTCTGCCAACTACCAAAGAACATATTGTCAAAGAACACCACAATACCACTGAAGTAATTAAAACCAGGAAAATAACTACAAATAAAGGTCTCCCCATGGAAAAATAATTAAACCATAGAACTATAAAGAGACTGCAGTATTGCTGAACATCACAACTTAAAACTTACAACAAGGCGATACCAACATCACAGTACACATATTACTGAAACCTGATAGACGCCATCATTCACAATCCCAGACTTTCATTTTTAACACTCACACACACTTAATAGGCTTTTTTTTGACAAATTCAGTGGTTTTTTTTTTTTTTTCTCAGAAATTGGTGAACTGATGAGATATAGGCCTACTGTCTATGTTTAAAGAACATTTTCTTCAAGAAAGCCTCGCAACCCACAGGGAAGCTTTGGCGACCGGGCCCCAGCTTGGGAACCAGTGTTGTAAGGCCATACATGGCCATGCACTTGACTGCCTCTCAGAAGCACTTCTGGTTTATGAACCAGGAAGGCCCTTCAGATCCTCCAGTTCTTTTCCGTTAGCTGTCCTACAGAGCAGAACAAAAACATTTGGTGACATTGCTTTCAACTATTACGATCAAAGCTGCTGGAACGGCCGTAATTCCAGACGATCTGAGAAATAATGAAAATATTCATATTTTTAAAGTTGAATAAAAAACAAAAAACAAAAAAACACCTATTCAGTCTGGCTGTAGTGTGATAATTTAAGGGTTTTAGTATTTATACTTATCACCATTACTATTTATGTTATTCTATTTCTATCAACATTTTGCAGTTGATCATTATTATTTTATTCTATTACCATTATTGATTTATTTTGTGTAGTATTTCAGACTCATATTTATCATTTGTATTTGGTTAAAAATAATTGACAAATCAACAGAAAATAGCAGCAAATTGTCAGTAAGTCATCAATAAAGGCTATTTACAACAATCCATAAAGTCTACATTTCTAAATGTTAATACATAACGGTTTAATTCATATTTGGATTTTGGTCCAGATGCTTGGCAAATCTTTTTCAGGGGGTAATAAAGAAAAGCATGTGATTGACAAAAGTTCAGATTTCCCTTTCACATGCCTGCTGAACATTTTATTTCAGCTGGCGATTCCCTGCTTGGAGAAAATGACTGGACTCTTTTTTTTTAATATTTCTTCATGGGTTGCTTGCTGTGCTTGAATGGTTTAAGTCAACCACCGCGTGAACCCCTCCATTTAGACTCAGTGGTTTACAATAACAGTAAAAAGGAAAGTCACATTTTAACATCCTTTACCTTGATCTGACTCAAAATGCACTCACCTTCATAAAAACAACCAAACTAAAGCTGTATCCGTCCAGAATAGCATACGTCTTCAATAAAGGTTGCATTTAAATGACAAATTCTGTCAATTCAGTTGGTTGGGTTTTGGCAACAACTGAGGCATACAGTATAACCCGGAAAATCCATTGAGCATGCTGTGTCAGAGAATACCGCAATGATCACCATTGAGAAGCATCACTGGATGTCTATTCTGCCTTGCATTCACATTGTTTCTTATCCTTTCTTTCTTATTGCCAGAGGATTAAGTGGTGCCTTATACCCCATGCCAGGGCCTTTCTCCAAACAAACCATTCACAAACAGAAAAAGCAATCAGGCAAATGCAGTTAGCATACAAAGAGAACTGAAAGCACGACTGTAGACAGTGAAAAGACATTTTAAGACTCACTGTGCTTGTTAGAGCGATCCCGGGCATGAATATTCATTTACCCAATTTTCCTACTGTGCGTGTTTTATTCATTTTTCATATTATGTTTGTGTTTTGCAGACACAATGGAAAAACTGCATCTCTCACAATCTTATTCTCCGTCTCTATTCCAGTGCCATGACTCTGTGCTCATCTGTATCCAACATGCACATCAGTATTGCACTGTCATGAGGTTGGCTCCTAAAAAACATCAAACCCTTTTTTAACAGTCCTCTGCTTTAAATACAGCAGTGCAGTCAGGTTAGATCTTGTTCATCCTGTTGTTGTTTTTGCAGTGCATGTTTTCAAGTCTAAAACTCAAGTAGCAAAGTTTATTACTCTGATGCACTTCTCCAGCTGGGGAATGACGTACCGGTTCAGCTATCTCTGAATGCCAGTCGCTCGTTTAATGAATGAGGATGTTTTGCAGACCCTCATTGTTGAACTCCTTCATGCTTTCCTCAGAAAAGTCCTCTGATGACTCCCACAGAATTCATTCAGGTAACAGGTGAATCAAATGGAAATGCAGTTTAATTTTCATCTCATTTTTGCCTCCCTTTCAGAAGTTATCTTTAATTCACTGTGTTTACTGTGTCCTGGTTTGATTAACACAAACTTGCCACCAGTCTGAACCATTGCTTTGTTCAGATGCTCTCACTATGGTAAAGTTTATTAAGTGGTTGATAAAACCTGTTTTTTCCTAAAAAGGACATAGCTTTAATTAATGCTCAGCATCTTTGTCTGCACATGACAGCCAACTGACACAAGACAATTTCATGCAAAAGGAAGGGTGCTCATCCTCTGTTGGTTATCCGTAGGTGAAGTTGACATAAGTGATGAAAGAGCCTTTACAAATACATGAGGTTAGTCACGCTGGGAGAGAGGCACGATGTTGAAAATTCATGAGATACCCATCTTGCTATCACAAATGTTTTCCCTGTCCATCCATCTTGCATGTACGTTGTTAGATTATAGAATGGCTTTTGTTCTTGAGCTTGTCCATCGACACGCACGTGCAAACAAACATATATACATATCAAAGTCCACACACACACCACCACCCCGGGGTTTGTGTATTGAGTTGATTGTTGCCAAGCAGAGTGGTCATTAGGTAGTCAAACCTCCCATCATCTAGGCCAATAAAACATCAGCCATAACCATCAGATCCATTAACATTCTATCCTCAGCGTGCTCTCCAAGTGTTGCACCAGCCTTAATACACTGTCTTGCCTTGATAAACTTGAATTGGTATTAGTGAACCATCTGCGTGTCTGCCTTTCCAACAGACGGATCTTTAATGTTTACATCTCCACTTTTTTAACCGTTTTGTCACCTGCAATGAAGTCTGAGGCGCGGACACAGGAGAGGATGAAAAAAGACATAAATAACACTGAAAAGGCTGGAGTGGCTTTCGTGCCTGTCCAACAACTAATCCAACTGATCACAAAATATATGATTTGAATAGAGATGTATATCTGATAGCCACAAGGCACCAGCAAGACCTTGGCACCGGGCTCGCTTCGTAGCTGAATACAGTCACTGTCTGCTCGACAGAAGTCTGGAATCTGTTGCACTGACAGTATCTGTCCTTGCTGAAGGCAAGAGTACACCTAATCCAGACTGTTCAAAAACTGCTAGCTGAGTGGCATTTTGGTTTGAGCATTTTATTTTCATAGCTGGGTGAAATGAAAGTCCTCCATATTTTCTTGATGCTTGCCACTAAGCATTGTCAGGGGATTGGGTGTAATCCTGTAGACTGTATAGGCTTCAGCACAGTTTGGTCACTGATAAGATTACTAACATATGTGCAGCAGCCTGCAATTGCTAACTATCACAGATAGTTAGCTATCTTAGCATGGGTGCAAATGCAGTGGTGAAGCCGCCCCCCCCCCCCCCCCCCCTTTTTTTTTTTCTGCTCTTATCAATCTTTTTTTTTGCCAGACCAGATTGTCTGCAAGCCGGTGCTGCTGCTTCTGTTCACTGGTGTCGACCAATCTTGGCAAGAAAGTGCTTAGGTCACATCATTTTACAAATGCAAGGGCACAGGGCAATTTTTATTTATTTATTTTTTTTCTCCTGTTGTTGGAGTAAACTGTAAATGCAGTTATCCAGCGATTTTCTACTTTAACAGACAAAGCATATTAGATGTGGTATCTCATTCACCCATTCACACACACACACACACACACACACACACACACACACACACACACACACACACACACACACACACACCAATAGCGGTTGAACCTTTTTCCCTTTAATTCCATCTTTTTCTGTTAAGCATTTAAATCGACATCATACTCTTTAATACAGTTAAGGCAAAGCCTGTGCTGGCTTAGATTAATAACTGATTCGTATCTATAGTATCATCCACAACATTTAACATTTTGGATTTATGAGATTGTTCTCTTTCATTTGATTAAATACCTGTATTCATCAGACAGCAGCAGGATTAACATGTGCATTCCATCTGCAGTCTCTAATTCGAAGGATGCACTGCGTGTAATTATGCACAGGTCAAACAGCATGGGTACCTTAATTAATTAGTCAAATCTTCCGATACAGAGCAGAGATTTAACAAGATAGGTGCATGACCTTCTCTGGGTTTCTGCCGATCGTAATGGTAAACTGTAACACAGATTTCAAACACTGAATCATCAGAAGTGAGCAGGAGGACATTTCTTTCTTACAGTAAAACCCCAAACACCATTTCCTGCTGTTAATCAAAGCACTATTTTATTATATATTTTGTCTTGCAAGCAGGATTAATATGTGGATGACAGCCAGTTTATTCAGTCATATTCTCACTTTTGCAGAGATGGTAATCTTGTTAATCACACTGGTAACCAAAATCCATGAAAGACAGTTTTAGAAACAGATTGTGACTTTGGTCAACCAGCTTGCACAAATGGGGCCACACTGTGTGCACAAGTGTTTGCACCCCAACCCAGTCTCAGAAAAGTAGAATGGAGAAAAATGGCTTATGGCAGTTTTATAACCAATGTTTGACCATTGTCTTAGCATTTAGCATTTTTTTAGTGTAAGTTTAGATTGTTTTTTGGGAAAGAACTACGTATATTCAGCCTGAATTCCAGAAATGTAAATCTCTTTGACAACTGACATTGTGCTCTGCTGGCTTGCCAGGTACAGATTCATTCACAACCTGTAAAATTCAAGTCACACCAATACAGCAGTAAGGCAATATGAATGTAAGCAGCACAAAAAAAGAAAAAAAATATGTACAACTGAGGAACAATTTAACAATCTTTTCTTATGAAGCAAAATAAAAATCACAGTAATGTCATGGAAATGCTTGCCAGGAGGTTAAGCACACATAAACAGGCAAAGAGCCTCATTAGTGCAAATGTAAATAAATAGAGACAGATGACGCAGACAGAGTTGAACAGGACCACGGGCTTCTGTGTCATGTAAATATCTGCCTTGGCAAGCTGAGTCTCAGTGTGTTAGTTTCAGAATTATCTGATAATTGAAGCAGTGGAGAGAAATTTCCCACACAGAGAACGCAACATTTCCATACACTGTATCTCTCCATCCATTCGCTAATTTTAAGAAATCATCAATCACAGAGTTGATGTCAACAGCAGAAATGAAATCATAAAACACTGAAAATGAGCCATCCATGCCTCAAAAGACTGTAACCCCTGCAGCTGGCGGTAATATTGTTGCTGATCAATATGGATGGTTTAATGATTGGTTCTTGAGTTGCTGAAGTTTCTAGACAGTGAGGATTTTTTTTTTTTTTGGCTCTGATTTTTCTAATCCATTTTAATACCGTGCCCACATGCCTTAGACTGCTGAAGCCTGCCAGTCCAGCTCAGCCACTTGTCCTACAGCAACAGTGGGAATGATGTATAAACCAATAAGTGAAAATGGACTGTATGCATCCTATTAATGATTAATTAGCACATTGAGAGCATAAACATTTATTCTGCCCTCAAAGGGACAATGGTTTGCATGATGGTAGCATGGAGGGCAGTCCAAAATCCCCTTTTTCTCAGCCTAATGCTAAGACTGTGTGAGGTGTGATGTTTTTTGCTTGTATTGGATTGACTTGAGCAAAGACATCAACCATTCATGTGAATATTTTAATGCGAAAAAATGTGCAAAAATGAAATTGATTCAGCAGCACTGAACTGAATCTGAACAGTCACATTAACAGTCAGTTAAGCCAACACAATAATACACAATGTGGGAATTGACAGAAATTGTGGTACCTTCCTATTTTACTTTTTTTCTATCTTCCTTTTTTTTTTAAAAATAAACTGTTTTTTTTTTTTTTAAGTAGTTGTGGGAGTAGAACCCTTCATTCATATTCAACATGTTTAAATTGTGGTATTCTTAAAAGAAAAGAGAGAGAAAAAATAACACAACCATTTGCCTCAGAGGATGCATAAATTGAAGCTCGGGTCATATCTTCTCAATGAATTAAAGCCATTAGAGACGGCTTTTAATTGAGGAAACATCAGATGTTGAGGACTCATTTTGAGAAACTGGGCTGTCTGTCAGCCTTTGTGGGAGCCTTCCCCAGGGAACGTTCCCTCTGTTTCAGAGAAAAGAGGCATCCGGGAATGTTCATCATGTATGCAGTTTTCTCTGTCTCTGCAGTGGGTGTTTCTCTTGTCACTGATGGTATTATACATCAGGAGTCAGCTTACTGTATGTACTGCAGGTGTCCCATAATACCCAGCAGATCTTCTGCGTCTTACACCAGGATTAGAAGTTGTTTTGATTAAGTAAGCTGTAGGTAACTCAAGGGATAATATTCTGCAGATGCCCTTTGCCTATTTCTCAAGATTAGAAATTGAGCGACTCGTGGAACATGAAAACACGGCCATAGTTTGTTGGCCTTTAGGAGACATCCCTTAGAGCTCAACGGCACTAAATCTAATTTACATGGCTTGCCTTTGCCTGCAGGACTTTCATTGTCTATGTTTAGTATCAGCTTCTCATTACATTACTGTTTATTGCACTCCAAGAGTACTGTCTATGGGGATGTGCAATTTAGAGGTCCCAGTGATGCTATATAAAGTAGAAAGTCTACATCCTAATCTTTACCATAACCTTTTTGCACAGAGTGATGTGCCTACATGGTGAGCTTGGAAAAAGGAAAGCGTCTCAGAGTAAAGCAAACGCAAAAGAGTGTGAGAAATAGCTCGCAAACACATTACTTTTATCCTTTGACTTACCTTCATATCCCTAAAAACAGTGAAGCTCACAAGAAACAACACTATATGAAATGTGAAAAGCAAATTTTCAAGAGCACAGTAAGTTTGCATTTCATTTCACTTCCAATGAAATAAGAAATGGGTGTTTCAGTATTACCTTGTATGGTCACTGTTATGACACTGTATTTATGTAAAGTAAGCTCACATTTAAAATGCAGGTCCAAGTTAAACATTTTTGACACAATTTGTTGCATGTATGCACACACACAGAATGGCGTTCAAATCTCAGGGACAGGGATTACTAAGCATTATTACACAATAAAATATGTATACTCCCAAATATCTGTCACGTTTTTAACGTTACAGTACAGTGAATGCACTGATAACCATTTCACATTGAGGTTTATGCCTTTAATTTGAAAATGCATAAAATGTGCTCAGCATCCTGTGTCAGTTTACTGTGTGAGCAGGTCTGCATGCATTTGCATCCAAGGCCATTTCACTTTGTTCTTCCTCCTGTGTTAATGATGTATGACCACACTTGTTTCAAGTCGTGCATGGTTCCCTTCTGTAATGATTGCATTGTCTGATGTGATTGTTTATACTCCAGATGTGGGAAATATGGAGCTCAGAGGAGCCTTTCATTTTTAAAAATCAGCTGCATTTGTGATCCCGTCCTAATAGAATGGTTTAGCTGCTTTAGGAAACAACATCTGCCACAACTCACATCACAATGAGGTGACAGGTGCCACCTAACATTTTTGGTTTTATTTTGATAGTCAAGGCCATGCTGATAATCTATTTATTATAACAGTAAAAGGCCTTTATACACAGGATTGGCTGAGGAGGAGAAGGGCCAAATTGCTGGTGGTTTAATGTCAGCTGTTATTGGAAGCTGTGCAGTGTGGAGGAAAGCTGCATTCTGTGTATTGTTATGCTGTTTATGGCTTTAGTCTGTGTAATTAGCACTGCTGCTGTCTACTAGAACTGTGTGACTACACTCATATAAACTCCCCCCTTGTTTTTCCAAATATTTTTGTGATTATAGTGAAGTATTTTTTCCTAGTTTATAGTCATGTTTGTGTGCTGTGGATTCATGCTCGTGCAGGATTTAAATCAGATTCCAATGCATTCATGTGGTTTTGTACAACTGGCCTCTATTACAGCTAAAGAGAGTGCTGATATGCAGACTTTGATTTGTGTATTCAATCCATTTTAACACTCTCCCAAAGAGACCCAACAAACCATCTGCTGTTTAGATAGACTCTGACCTCTATGCCTCTCAAGTCCAAGCACACCACTAGAGCATATCCATCCGTACAGCACGCCTGGCTGTTAATCTCTGAGCAGAAGACAAGGAGGTTATCATCACATGCCATTTGAAGGGACAGGCCCACTGGCAAATCCCCACAGAGGCCCTTGTTTCACTCAGTGCACTCTCTCCCTGTCACTTGCAGGACACATTATGTGATTAATACATTGTCATTCGGTTGCAGTGTGACAATCTTGATGGCTGCACATCCAGGCTCTTTAGGGCATTTGCGGTGTCTGAACAACCATAAGGATGTGGCTTTGTTTTTCCATCTCTAAATGTGTGAGAACTGATGAGGCAGCCCAAACATTACTTATTACTTCGATGGATATAAGATATATAGAAGGGATAGGGACAAATATATTGATGGTGTTGCATTTTATATTAAGGTAAACATTCCTGTAGTACTACACAAAGACATTCTAAGTTCTGACACTGAACTGCTTCAGATTCATCAACTGTACAGCAAACCTATTTTAGTTTGTTGTGTTACAGGCCACCAAGGTCTAATGTCAACTGCTAGAATGTGTGAAACTCTCAATATAGTGACTGAAGAAAGTAAAGGTGACATACATAAAAGCAACCAGTGTTTGCAGTCTTACCCAGGTTGTGACTCAACAACTAATATTTCAACGTGTACTGCATGAGTTGTGATCACAGGCAGTATCAGTGGTGGTAGCCTGCAGTGACCACAGTTTGATAGCTTAAGCATGAATGACTAATTGTTTATTGCTGGCATTGTAAAAGATTTAATGCTGCCCCATTTTTCAGTGAGATTAACAGTGCTCTGACATCTGTCAAGAGAATTATGAAAAGTTGCTTGGAAAAATTTCATGGATAAGTTAGTGGAGTTGGACATGCATATTCCACTCAGAAAGAGGTCTGTAAAGGGCAGTGGTGCACCATGGTTAGAAGATGCGTTGAGATACTTGATGATTCAAAGGGACAATGCCAAGGTTGCTGCTCAGAAATCAGGGTGTCCTTTAAAATAGAAGCCATGATTGCAAGTTGAGAAGCAAGGTCGTCTTGTGAAATGACCTCAGACAGAAAGAATATTTCGAATGATAATAAATAATATGGAAAAAAATCTGAGTGAAATAATGTGTAAGGAGTCAGGCAGTGTACAGGTGAGTTCATCACCAGACCATACAATGTTGCTAATTAATGCTAACATATAAGATAAACATTGAAAGAAAGAAAGAAAGAAAGAAAGAAAGAAAGAAAGAAAGAAAGAAAGAAAGAAAGAAAGAACTTCAGCTTGTACAGAACAGAACTGCCAGATTAATTCTTCGTTAGTCTAACCATACCAGTATATGTAAGATGAATAAACTACTATCCTGGCTAATGGGAATTCTGTAAAGAATAAAAAGTAAAGCTTTTTATTGGTAATAATTGTGCTGAAGTTCCATAATCCCCAATACTGACCATTAAAAGTGGGAAGTAATTAGGGTAATTTGTCTAGATTACCAGATCTTGTCAAAGGCAGCAGTATTTTAATGTTAATGATCTTAAAACACCTGGCTCTATATAAAGCATGTAGCTTCATCTGTTCTCCTCCTAAACTGGCAGCAAAAATCTGGATGTGGTGCCTGAAGAGTTGCTCTCCTATGACCTGAATTCTCCAACTCCTACAGCAGTGGTGTTAGTGGGCCACATTAGCATTTCCACCATTTCTTTGAACCTCTGATGTAATTAATTTAGAAAATGGGGGGAGTGATGTATAAACCACTTAAGGGAAAGCATATGTGTCCTGCTAATAAGTAATTAGCGCAGAGAGAAAATAAACATTTATTCTGCCTACAAAGGGGTTTTAACAATGGATTGTCTCATGGTAGCATGTTGAAGAATTGCATTTGCAGCAGAGTGTCCAGCATGTTATTTGTGAAATTCTTCAGAGGATTGAAAAATGGGATTTAAAAATAGAGTTGTCGCTTAAAAGATAAAAAAAAAAAAAAGCCTTGAGTGACAGGTGTCCAAGCTTAACTCATGTGTTGCTTGTGTGTTGCTTTGAGCTTGATTGAATCTGAATAGCTTGCTTATGTTGTCAGCATGAAACTCTCAAAATGGCAAATACTGTGAATCTGAAAACCTTGTTCACAATTCACATTCCACTACTTTCAGACAATAACATATTTAAACATAGAGTACTGACACAAACTTGTGTCTTCCTAGTTATTGGTAATGTGGCAGCAACATATGTCAGCATGTGCTCATCCTTCTGACCCTCTGATTAGTTCAGATGCTCAGGTGGCAGAGTTTATATACTTACCATCGTTATTAGTCCATGGAGTTCATTTGGCCTCATGTGCATTGGATAGACAAAACTCTTTGTGGACAGATGAAACTCTTTTTCTGTTTCCATTTTTCACAAATTGGAATAAAATATCTAAGACTTTTTTTCTATGCACACAAAAGGCTCATTTAGGTGTGGCTTATCAAAATGCTGATTTGACAGCATGTTTATTGCACAGGTGTGCCTTGGGCTGGTCACAATAAAAGGCCACTAAAATGTGCAGTTTTATCACTGAACACAATGCCACAGATGTCACACATTTTTAGGGAGCATGCAATTGGCATGCTGAATGTCAGCCAGAGCTGTTGCCCGCTACCATAAGCCACCTCCAAGAGACTTTGGCAGTACATCCAACCACTGTGTGTAACCAAGCCAGCCCAGGACCTCAAAATCCACCTTTTTCTTCTGCAAGACTGTCTGAGGTTAGTCAACAACTTTGGGAACAAAATTTGAGAGAAATAAGCCTTTTGTGTGCGTAGGAAAAGTCAGATGTTTTATGTCAACTCATGAAAAATGGGAGCAAAAACAATTGTGCTTACATTTTTGTGTACAATGGCAGTGTTCATAATCACCTACTATACTAGCAGTACTTACTGGTTTGTATAAAATGAAACAACTGACTCTACAAAAATCTCCAATGTGCATTAAACCAGTCTATCTTGTACCCCACAATGCAAACAATGAGATGGGTTTTGTGGTTTGTTTGTTTTTTTTTTTTTTTTGTTGTTGTTTTTTTTGCAGTTTTTATATGTTATTATATCAATGAATAAATCTCTGGCAATCTTTCAGGTGAGAAATCAACTGTGCGTACAGTAGATTTCAAACAATAGCAGTTTTATGAAATTGATGTCGAATCGAAAAGGTGCGAATAACATTTTTGGAGTTTAGAAGCTCCACAAACACCTGCAGGGCAAGCTAGTTACCCAGCCAGCCAGACATCACACAGACCATTGCAGCCAAAACAGATCCAGGCTGACAGAGGAAAGGCCCACAACTGAAAGATATTTTAAAATTTATACCATTTTTATTCTGTCATTACATTACAGTGTTCACATATTTTATTGAACTCATGCAACTAGTCCTGAGGGGGAAATGTTCACAACATTATGAAACAAGCATGGTCATTAACAAGAGCAAAAGTACCGTCAATCAACAAGTCTTACGACACGGAAAGGAGGACCAACTCGCCTTACATTTGCAGTGAAGTAATGCGACCAAAAAAATGTGCCAGTGAATCTGCCTCCTTCCTATGAATGTCAGACAGGCATTACTCATCTCTCAGGTAAATGTTCATGTTCAGAAAATTGTGAAAATCCACATTTGTAATTTTTGGTTTTTGGAACATAAGATGCTGCACAGTTGTGGAGGTTTGCCTTTAGCTGTTTTTTGTTGTTGTTGTTGTTTTTTTTTACAAAACTGGAAACCAGCTAAGCCTAGCCAAGCAGAGTGCAAAATAACTCAATATAACGGTTTCTTATTGCATACTGCAATGAAAAACAGTATGCAGTATGTAGTACATAGAATATTTTCTTCTGTGTTTCTGTGTTAGGGCCTCTTGTTCACATGGAAACAGCATCAGGTTTGTTTTAGTGCTTCGAAACAGCTTTCATTCGTATGTGTGCGTACATTGTTTTCCACTGTTTGTGGAACAGTTTACTTTATCGCATTCGTTTGCATTTTCTTCTGGCAATTTTCTGCAAATTCTATTAAAATTTGATTACATTTGGATGGAAACCTGGCTAATGGTGGCTTTGGAGCTTCTGTAGCCAACCACGGGTCATAAGCTGAACCTAGATTGTCAGCACAACACATTCAGTGGGACCACTTTTCTTCTTTGATTTCTCCAGCACTGAAGAATGGGCCTTAATACTTATTGTTTAATTAGTCATACTTAGTGTATAGAGGCTGTGCATCACAAAATAAAAGTGTGGTTTTTAATAGATATATTTTTATCCAAACAGGATCTCAATCTCATCCACTACTGACTGTCTGTGTGCTTGTCTGTGTATATAAAGTGGTAGAGAGACAGGCATCATGCCAACAAACAATTAATTGGATTTTGGTGGTGGTCAGATCTTGGTTTTCTATTGATAGATGCTTTTATTGCCAAAATTAGGAACAAGAGTCAGATTCCAGAGATTCCAGAGCCTAAGTGGATGTGCAGCGTTGTAGAGTTAAAAACATTAAATGAAACTTTAACTGAACGAATGTCTTTTGGCATGACCCCAAGTTGCAGAGATGTTCATATGCATTCTTTAAGTGCCTGCTCTCAGTGTTATAAAATTCTGACGGCATAGATTCTCAAAGGAAGCTGTGATTATTTTTAGCTTGAGTCAAACTTCAGCTGTGATTCCTTGGACTGATTTTGATAAATGTGGGTCCAGGTTGGGTTCAGGAATAAATGTCAAGCTGTAACAGATGTGGTTCAATGATATAAAACTTACATTTACATTTTATATCTGAGCCATTTAGCTGATGTTAATTTCCAAGGGCAAACTCACAATGAGTGTGACTGGAAGAAAGTTTTAATTCCTGCTTAAAGACCCTACTTGCATAATATTAACCTCAATAAATCATTCTCAAGTTATGATTAACACTACTGAGTAGCATTTGAAAAGGCTGTGAAACAATCAGGACTGACAAAGGAAAGAAGCAGCCTCAACTAAGCAGAAAGTCTTCCTCATTCTTACTTGAAGTATAGAAGAATTATTATGTTCCCGAAAAACAAATATAGACACAATCCTGAGGTTTGTCTTATTTGACTGGCAATTTGTACTACAAAAACATGTGTGCTGTCAGATACCAAAAAAGTAGTTTGCTGAATCATCAGTCGCAGAAGAACAGATAAATTCAACACGATAAGATCGCCAATGAATGGTGCCAACAATACAACAATTTAGCAACAAGCATGGGTGGAAGTAAGAACTGATGTTTAAACTCATCACTGTAACAAACTTATTCTTTTGTGCTCTGGTACATAGGGTGAGCACTTTGCAAACAGTACAAAAACATACACAACACTGCAATACAATTAAGTATGATGACATTATTAGTTATGGTTAGCAGTACCATGGCATAGGTTACTGAACACAGCAGGAATGATAACAACTAATTTTACTTTTCTTATAATTATGGCAAAATTTCTATTAATGGATGTAAATTTCCAAAGAACCTCCTGCTCTGGCTAGTGAAATAAGAAATGCTATGGCTGTTACTGCTTACTGTGCAAACAGAAAAGCTAGAACAACACGTGTCTGTGTGCACCTCCATGTTTTTATCTGGTTGATTTCTGTTTATATGTTTTGTGCAACTGACCCCAGTGTTACCAATACTTCCGACACAGGAGGAAGAATAGAAGTTGCATCTACCTCATTTAATCACTGATTTGATGCAAATGAACCAAATCACTCACACCTACGATGTTGCTTGATCAACAAATACATGCTGGGTCTGGCTAACATACTAAATGCTAAAATACTTATATCCTGCAACAGTGACCTTTATGTTATCAGGAAGTTCCTCCTCCAGTGAGGTGTGTGAAGCCTCTCTGTTGTTCTTGACAATAAGAGACAGGCACAAGACATTTCAAAACTTCATGCGCTGCAGGACAGCAGGGTTGAGTGGACTGGTTATGTTATGCAGTGACAATGAACGAGCAGAGTAGTTGAATGCAGAGCAGAATGCAACTTTGCAATGCAAAAGGCAACATAGCATTGTATACATGTGTGCTACATGTGTAAGCTCTGTGCAAAATCTGTGTAACTCTCTCTGTTTCATCGTTATTGTTGCTTTAGATAATGTTGTAATGTACTTTATTTTGGAACAAATTTTTATTTTGTTTTTTTCATTTAATACCACATTGCATAGCCAAACAACCCTTTCAAAATGCAACACAGCTTTTTCTCAGAGTACATTTTATGTGACTTTTAAAATATTCTAGTGCTCTTTCCATCCCATCAGGCATGAATGGTCATTGAATGCTTAAGTACTGTTCAATCAAAGTTAACAAGCTCCAACTTATCTGACTTTAGAGGAAGAATAGCAATGATGCACAGGAGCATGAAGTTACTCTAAATTTGGCCAAAGTCTTTCTTTCCTTTTTTCAATTGTTACATTTGTTATAATTCTGTTTAGATTTTGACAGCAATCAAAAAATCAAATTACCTGACAAAAAAAGCCCATCCTGTAGCCAATCAGTGGAGTCTGAAATGACTGCATGGTCTACCTATGAATGTGCCCACTCTTGTAAACTCTGCTGGTGCACTCATTACACATGATCGGATTCTTCCAAAAGGCTAGGCAGATATATTGCTAAAGCTATAGTGGATTTCCCGTGTTCCTTGACAATGATAATATTGGTGTTTAGTAGTGACAAGGATGGATTATGCTCCTCTCCCCCATCGCTTTCTTGTGGACTCTGGTTCTGCAGAAAAGGTCCACAGGACCCCAGTTTTCCTGACGATACACATGGGAATGAAAACACATCAAGCATGTTGGAGATTTGTTATTTGAGAGAGAATAAAAATGATTTTCAGTCCAGATTATCTTAACATAAGGCTTTGGTTTTGTTCTTTTTTCTCTTTGTGTGAGAGAGCAAAAATGACTCTTTCCTACATTTGCGTCTCATATAAAAGCAACACTGTGATGTGTATTAAGATTGTGATCCTCAGGCAGCCATTGCACTCTTTTGTGAACTTTTCAGTCAGATCTCTGTCACTATTTCATATAAAATGGTCATTTGTAAACTGTGGAGTTCATGTTCATAAAGCCGATAAAAACCAAGCTTGTTTCAAGGTAAAGCAGCAGCACGTTCTATTAGGAAAGAAAAAGTAATAAAAATAAATAAATAAAGAAAAGGCTCAAGAAAAACACATGAGAGTTTTAGCTGTCATGGAAACAAGATATGATGATCACAGACATAAATGGTCAGTGATGACGAAATCATTCTTGCCCTCTGGAGATGGAAAATGAACAGCACATAAAAACTGGATCTGGAGGTTATTTGTAACCTGACTTCAGGTTCATGATCTCTATGATCTGCATTATTTGCTGTGCCTCCATCAGTGTGAATGTTTAAGCTGACACACAGTGCATCCACCACTGACATCTTTTTGCATTTGCAGGCTTGCTTTGTTAAAGCTATTGGGTTTGTTACACATTCATAGAAGATAAATGACAAAACAGAAAATGGCTATTTCTTATTTATACTGTTTGCATAATACATTATAACTTGACAGAAGAGGCAAAAGGAAGTAGGTAGGGTCAGTACGTAAATAATAAAAAACAAATCTTTAGAATCCTGTAAAGGATTTTAGTAGTTTGACAGCTGGATAACAACAGTTTATAAGGTTGACTATATAAGATTATCATTTATCATTTCAGTTCTGTGTGTTTTGTGTACTATTATCTGAACATGTAAGGCACTGAAGTGTTTAATGCTCCACCATTTTATAGATACCACTGGATCTTATGAGCTTTTTTAAACAACATTCACATAGCACACACATACAGTCTGACAGTTGATCCACAAATGGTGTTCAACACTTCCAGTGCACAGGAGTGACAGGAGTTTAATTGTATCCATCAGTGTATGTTACAGTCAGGCAGGACTTAGGCCCCAAAGCATGCAGCCATCAGACAAGGCAGGTGAAGTTAACAGGCACTTTACTAGATAGTCTTTGCCTCCAGCCTGCAATAGGAAGGCAGGATAAGGCAAACAAAGCCCAGTGGAAGCAACTAACAGGCAGAGCATTGGCAATAGGTGCGCAATCAGATAACAATGTAACTAGAGTAACTCAAACACTAAGAACATGTATTAAAGTAAAGCTTAGTCTCAGGGCTGTAGGTAGTGAACTGCCCAGGGACTCTGCTATTTTCTTTCCTTTCTCATAGACGTTTTCACTTGTCAAGCATGGATGTGTGTATTACCACTAATAACGTCATATAGATATGCTAATAAAAACACCCTGTGCATCCTGCCTCACTGGTATGACTTACTGTACATTAGCAACACATCCATCATTAATGTTATTTGTCAAACGTGCACTTGTCCTGCTATGACAAGTCAAGACAGAGGCCCGTGGCAGATTATCTCCTGTATGGATGCTGATGCCACATTGGCAATTATGACTCAGACTCTTGTATTTTGCGAGAAGCCCTGACATATTTGACTTGGCACTAAGTCAGACAAAAGTGTCCATTAAGCAAAAAATCAGCTGAAGTCTGTTATTCAAGGTAACTGCCATAACTTAAATTTGTGCATGTATTCTATTCTTTCCCAGCCGTGCCTATATAATGATAGAAAACTATACATACAGCTTCAGTTTTTGTTAGAAATCTTGGCATGAACAAGTGTTGCAACTATGAATACCTTTCCACCATCATCATCCATCCCACATGACATGCAATTGGCATCAGCTCCCGAGAATATTTTCAGAATGCCCTGCAAAAAACACGACCAGCTTCTGCTCTCTGTGCTCATTGACCGATTGTGATGACATTTGCACTTATCTACGCTTCCAGCCTCATGTCACAGCGGGGTAATCACAGCTGCAGCTAATAAAAATGAATAAGGTAGGTGTGATTAATGCACTTTACACCTCCTTTTGCAAAGTTGTGTTTTCCAGGGCTTCAGCTGCAGCAATGATTTTTGTATCTATCAGGAAATCTGGAAATTATTTTTTCAATTGATTGAGTAAATGTATATAAAATGGCAAAAAAAAGCTCTTCATGTTCTTGAGAAGTCATGGTAACATCCACAATCAATTGCTTGTTTTGCCCAGTGAAAACAAAAAATAGATAAAAACAGAATGCAGTAATTTGCAAACTGTGTTTACTGACATTGGTTTTACAAAATGTTTCTGAGCCCAAGCAGTAATCTCCTTTATACATTCGCGTATTTTCCAAGTGGTGAACCTCGCTCCAACCTTGTTTGCAAAGGACTGAGGCTTTCAAGGATGCCCCTTTCATACCCAAACATGAATACTGTCACCTGCTGAACCTGTTTGCCTGTGGTATGTCTTATAAATATGTTTTATTTTTTAAGCAATTATCTATCTATGAAAAGTATATATGTATTACTCAAACTGAAAAGATTTTTTTTATTTCAATGATGTTTGCCACATGCCTCCTTTGCCGCTTTTTTTTTTTTTAAATGAAAACAGAATATGCATTTCTTCCTTTTTTTTTGAGGTGCTTTGAGGTTAGGGCTATGTGGTGTTTTTTTGTTTTTGTTTTTGTTTTTTTTCCCAGCAAGGATAGAGATGCCACTATCTCAAAACTCCAGAATTAAACCAGGATTCCACGACAGCTGTGTTCTCTGAAACAGACTTCTTCTTAATTCTACTTTCTCTGACTTTTTTTTTGTTTTTTTCTTGATGGGAATAATCTGTCATCCACAGTTGCAGCAACACTCACAGAGAGCTTTGTCCACTGTAGATAAGGCAGATCAAAGACGGCAAGTCAGGGATCTATAGATCACATCTCCTCCATCCATCCCCTCACTTTGGCTTAAAAAAACCCTGATCAAATTCAAGGAGCACAATCACGTCTTTAAGGAAGACAGCCTATTTGTATTCTAGGCTCCCACTGTGTCTCCTCACGTGTGACTGAGTGCAAGTGAAAGAAGGAGAGTGAGCAAGAAGGGAGGAGGGCAGAAAGAGAGAGGGAGTGTATGAGAGAGAGGAAGGATGAATCTAATGCGTTGCAGCAGAGAACTGTGACAGACCAGGCATTTATTTGAGCAGAGACTGCTGCTGTAGCAGGAAGGACGCAGCAGCAGCAGCGGCAGCGGCAACGGCAGCGGCACTGCTCCATCACTCAGTGCCTCCACCAAAGCTGGAGACAAGGTGGACACAAAGAGGCGGAGGTGCAGGGGATACACACCGGGAGCACAACACCTCTTCAATGCCACCAGCGATATGATTTGTGGAATACTATATTGGCTTTTCCAGCTTTGCCTTGCAGCATATCAGTTCCCTCTTCCTCCTGATACTCTTCAGTCAATCTTTTACCCTTTTCCGTGTCTTGATTTGAAGGGGTATTCATGCCAAGGGAAAGTGTGGCTTGAATGAGAATCAGCGCTGGTCTCTCTACAGGTCAGACATTAGCACTAGCAGAAGACTCAAGAGGCATTTTGCACATTATGCAAATCTCCCGAGCACTCCTCTGCGATCTCCAGGGGTTTTATCACAGCTCTGTCACATCCAGCGGAAAGAAGTCAGGCGTTACTACAGGAGTTACTGGTGTTGAGAAGTACATATGAGAAGTTGTTCTCCAAATAGGCCTCAGCTTTTCTTTTTTTCTTGTCCTGTATGGCTATTGAGTTTTTGGGGCAATGTGGGAGTGAAACAAAGACAAGAAGAACCGAAGAGCAAAAGTAGATTTGCTTTCTAAAAAGAAGAAAACAGCTACAAAATTCTCCTTTGCTTCAATTTCACCGTTGGTGATTCTTGTTCATTCCACCTGAATGGCGACCAGGACCATTTTGTGAAGCATACTGGTGAGTAATAGAAGTTTCCAACCTTCACACACACGCACGCACGCACGCACACACGCACGCACGCACGCACGCATTGATGAACATGCTGCTGAATGTCATTACCTGTTTCTTGCATCTCAGACATTACAGTAAAACATTGTGTAGTGTTGTTTTCTAGCCACGCATTTCTTACAAGACGACAAGAATAAATGCTAGTTTGCAACACCTGGTGGATTTCATCATGTATTCTCCCTCCAGATTGTTGTTAATGTTTTTTTTTTTTTAAACCTGGGTTTTTTCCCCACTCTGTAATTATTGTTTTTCTGTCATCCTTGCAGCCCAGAGTGCAGGGATTGATGCCATACAGTTACACTAACATAAAAATGACAGGCTAACTGATGCATGGCAAGGCTTCTCCACTGAGATCAACTTGTTGTAATTTTGTTGCTAAACTACAGTTCCCTTCTGCGAGAGTAATCATGCAACCTGCCAGGACTGACATCAACATAATTCATTACTTCAGGTCATTTCACACTTCAGGTGTTGAATAGCTAAGTCCAGATTTGTTTAGCTTGTCCTTCAGAGTTCTCTGCTGTTTGTCCCTGCACATGGCATGTTGAATGCTTCTCCTGCACTCCTGTCAGAGCTGAGCTGTGTGGTGAAAACATACAGCTCATTATAGAAGAGATCAAAGTGACTCAGGATATTCAGCATGTTAAATATCAACACTAAATGTAACACGAGACATGTGTTATGTTGATGTCAAAAGGCACGTTGTTGGAACACTTGCTGTATGAATGCGTGGACCTCTGTGTGAGAGATTTACTGCTTTTCCCTGATGAATATTGGCTCTACTGGAAACACATATGCCTCTTTGCTGTCTTCCTACATCATCAAAAGGCCTGGGATCCATATTCAGGCATCTTAGTGTCAATCACAGGTCCCTGCCTCTTGTTAAGTCTTGTCTAACCTCTCACTGTATCAACTATAATTACACATTACCATAATTGTCAAGTACTAAACAGACTGAGAATCAAGTACACCATACACTGGTGGCCTGTGTCCTACAGGACTGAAGTACTTCTATTTACTGCAATCACACTACTCTGTCACCCACAGGCCTGTTGAGATAAGAGGGAGCATTGCACACACATTTAGACTACACCATCATCTGTTTGTATGCAATCAGGGCCTCTGAGATTCTGGACAAGCGCTGTACCCCTGAGAGAGCATGTGGTGATGAGCCATGTGTGCACAACCCTTGATGCCACTTGTGATTCTCGAAGCAATGACGTGATGATGAAAGGCTGGTAATTGCTGCTGATTAAGATGTTAGAAAAAGCATTCACCCATGCATAATGAAATTATATGCGTCATCAAAATCAGAGCAAACATACTTCAATTAGTTCAATTGATGAAGTCCTTCCATCAAGACGGGATCACTTGAAAAAGTGAGCAGAGTTTGATTCATTCACTCACCATTCATCATGAAAGGATGTGTGTCGCATGCCATTGTGGTAAACAACACAATGTCTGCCTGAATTGAATGCATGGATGATTGTGGCAGCGCAGCACAATATTTTACTCGCCACATGGGTTGTTATTCTCAGTTTGCCCTGTTTAGGCATCAGCCAGTACTCTTCCAACTGCGTACTCTACGTACAATGGCAAAATAATACTAGACTGCATAATATTGGTTCTATTTTCTTCAAACTGCACTAAACCAGCAGCCCTATGGGGAGCTGAGCATGCCAGCAATGAACAATAGACTGTCAGCCATTCTTTTGAAGCTTAATCCAGCACAAATCCCACACCAAAGACATTAGTCTCAGTAGCAAGCATATGTGCTATATATTATTGAACAAGGAAAACAATAGGAACAGCATCAAAAACAAGCGAGAAACAGGAGCACACCGGTGGACCTCTAGAGTGAGCCACAGCTGGCTTTTACCAAAATCTACTGATGTGTACTCATGTTACAACTCTGACAACTACAAACCAAGCACTTCAAATACAGTAGCAGTCAACTTTATGGACACACCTTCTCATTCATTAGTTTTTCTCTATTATTTTCAACATTGCCGAGTAATACTGAACACACCAAAACTATGCAATAATGCATACAGAATCATGAGGCTAACAATAAAATGCAGCAAAGCAATTAGCAATTGCCAATTAGCAGCAGCTCAGATAGAGTTCAAGTAGCAGACACATCTCAACATCAACTGTTCAAAAAAGACCGTATGAATCAGGCCTTCATGGTCGAATTGCGAGTGGACATTAGACCAGTGGAAATCTGTGCTTTGGTCTAATGAGTACTAAATTGAGGTTTTTATTCCAACTGCTGTGTCTTTGTGGGATGCAGAGAAGATGAATAGATGGTATCAGCATGTGTGGTTCTCACTGTGAAGCATGAAGCAGGAGGTGTGATGGTGTGGAGATGCTTTGCTGGTGATACTGTTGGCAATTTATTCAGAAGTCAAGGCACAATTAACCAGCATTCAACATGTCAGCCCATCTGGTTTGAGCTTTGTGGAACCATCATTTGTTTTTCAACAGGACAATGACCCAAAACACACCTCCAGGCTGTGAGAGGGCTATTTGACCAAGAAAGAGAGTGCTGCATCAGACGACATGGCATCCACAATGACTTGACCTGAACCCAATTGAGACAGTTTGGTATGAGATGGGCAGCGTGAATGGCAGTCAACAACTGCTCAGCATGTATGGAAACTCATTCAGGAGTGTTGGAAAAGCATTCCAGGTGACTTCCTTATGAAGCTGAGTTGAGATAATGGTTAAAACGTGCAAAGCTGTCATCAAAGCCAAAGGTGGCTATATAAACATATTTTGCTTTGTTTACACTTTTCTTTCTTTCCAAATAGTTCCATAAGTGTTATTTCGTAGTGTGAACATCCTCAGTATTAATCTACAATGGAGGAAATGATGAAAAAAGGAAAGGAAGGAAAAAAGGAAAACTATTGAATGAGAAGGTGTGCCCAAACCTCTGCTGCAATAACAGATCAAATCTTTTTTTAATTAAAATTAATTCATTAGCCCTTATCAGAATACTTTTATAAAGTTCTTAAAGAAATGCAATTCACAAAGAACAGATGAAAACAAAATCAAATGAGCACTTGTCCAGTGTGGAGAATCATACCAGTTCATTACAACTTGAAGAAAAAAAATATTGTTTCACAATTAATTTGTGGTTTAAAATATTTTTTTATGAAAAATCACCAATTATGTTCCAGAGGACCAGGTTGGACGGTTGGCTGGACAAAACAAGCAGTCTGATGATGTCACGCATTGGATTTTCTAAACCAAACGATCAATGGAGAAAATAATAGGCAGATTAATCAATGATGACAATAATAATTAGTTGCAGTTCTGGACATGCATCGTTGTCTGATTACTGATGTATCTTCTGTAAAGCAATGTTTCCTGTGTGTGTGTGTGTGTGTGTGTGTGTGTGTGTGTGTGTGTGTGTGTGTGTGTGTGTGTGTGTGTGTGCACGCACGCTATTTTTGAAATATCAAATTGACAATTTGGTAAATTGTGTGTCTGTGAGTAGGATGTGTAGTAAAATCACTCAGCAGGCTTTTGACCTGTTCCGTCAACAGTTTCACGAGATGTGCAATTCATTCAGTAACTATCTCCTCAGACTTACACTCGTGCTTATCTATGCACTACACTTTCCCCCGGTGAACAGCAAAGTGGCTGGTATCGCAGACTGTCAGGGAGCTGGAGACAGAAAGAGCGAAAGAGAGAACTGACCCCTTAACTCCTCTTTTCTATGCCTTGCTCATGATGTTGCCCTCGCCAGCTTGGCAGTTGTAGTGTGGAACAGGCACAGAAGTTTGGGGAGCTTACAGTGGCAGCTTTGAATATCTCTGTCACTGCAAACAGTGGCGAAAATAAGGAAAGGTAACCTTTATGCACTGATGTGTTGCTCTGAGAATCATGGAGATAAAAGGCTTATTGGGACCATATTGACAAGTCCTGCAATGTGTGCATATATGACTATTTTCTCTCACTGATCAGGAGCCGAACTATACATGTTCACACTCACACTCACAATCTTTAAAGTCCCCCTCTGCTCATTTTTTTTTTTTTTTTTTTGTCCCTACATTTGAATGTTTGAGCGTCACTGTGCAGAATGATATCTGTGCAGATCTTGACACTAGATGGATGTTTTCACATTCATCTTCTGAAAGTGAAAACTTTTTCTGTGCTCACTGGAAATCCAATTTCAGGTGGTGGGCTTATGAGCTTTATTAGTGACATCACAACTAGTTTGGACACCAATCCTGGTCCAATATTCTGTTTGCACAAGTGCGATGCAGAAACGTGAAGCCTCCAGTGCACAAACACTGAGAATTGACCTCTCAATGAAGCAGGAGACATCTAGTGTCTAGCAGTTAAGCTTTGAAAATGAAAAATAATTACATATTCATAGATTCTTAAATTTTAAATGAGGGAGAAGGAGTATATGTCATTTTAAGTATTTTAACAAGATAATTGAACTTTTTTTGTGTAGAAAAACCATATCAGACACAATTTATTATTGAAAGTAGAGTATTCAATATTAGTGCTGTCAATGGATTAAAATATTTAATTGCAATTAATCTCATGAATGTCGTAGTTAATTCGCGATTAATCGCAAATTAATCGCACATTTTTATTTATTCTAAATGTCCCTTGAATTATCATTTTAATACTGTTATCAACATGGAAAAGTGGATAGGCTTGCTTTGTGCAAATGTTTTTTAATTGAAAACAACAACGTGTAGTGTTATAGTTCACACTAACATTTTCACTTTGAGCAGTCATTCACATTTGAATGAATCAAATCTCACACAATTTAACACTGTCAATAAACAGATGACAAAAAAAAAAAATACTTAAGATACAAAAAAGCCCCTTCAACAACCCTTTCTAAGGGATCAAAACAGGGTGATACAAAATAAGGTTATAAAGTGCACATCATTGTAAACTAGGACTCAGCCTATAGTGCAGTTAAACCATGGCTTAAACTTTCCTTTCTTAAGTTTCCTTTGAACATAATAGCATCCATATGCCTCTGTTGAAAGCCATCCATTGTCGCCTGGTTTTGACAAGGAGGCGGCGGAGAATTTGCATTCGCCATGTGTTGAAACTAAACTTTCCATTCAGAATCTTGTTTGCATCCAATTCGGCATTTCGCACTTCACATTCACACAAACCGGTAGCCTGCTTAGTTAAAGTTAAAGTTAAAAGTTGATATGCGTTAACGCATTAATAACGCAATATTTTTGACAGCACTATTTTATATACATCTTAAAACATGTCTGCAGGGGATCTTTAAAGCACGATTTATGCTTGTCATTTAATGTTTAATGTGTTTTATTATTTTATTTCCACTCAGCCATATATATGCTTCTCCATTATCCAGATAAACTCAGCACTAAATGCAAAGATGTTGAAAGTCTCTGCATCTATCAACAACTATGACAAGTGCATGGCCCTAAAACTGGGTACAAACCACTTCCTCACAGGTTCTGCTTGCTTCTGCAGAGAATGAATGCTGACTTTGATGATCCCTTGACATTTCTGTTAGCGCCACCACCATGTCCATGTCAATGTTTTTGAACATATGCTTTGAAAATCTCAACAGGTACCAGATGGATTGGCAGAAAATTTGGTATACTTGGCAATCCTCTGACTTTTCCTTCAGCACCACTATTTGATATGTGTGAGTGAAATGTTTCAACAAGAAAAATGACAGCACTAATTGTTTGTTCAATTGCTTTGTTAATGAATTGTGGATTGAACCGGGGGATCTTGACAAAAACGTCACAAGGTGGATTGTTAGAGCCTGGAGGTCAGAGTGGTTGAGTTTGGTTGAGTAGGAGCACTACTGAATTTCATGCAGGAGATAAGGGTTTGTCTCCCATCACAAACCCAACAGACAAGATGTCCATGTTCCCATACCATTGTAGAAAGCAAAAATTAAAAAAAAAAAAAAAAACACCAAAAAAAACAATGGATTTTAAAAAACTGTGTCACTGCAGAATCGTCCAATATCAACATTCTTGTCAGGCCGGCCCAATTCTGCAGTGAAAATTAGACACACACGTAGTCTTTGTAGTTTTTTTAATCTAACTATTGCTAAATGGGAACTTTATTTGAAGAAACACACTGCAGCGATGATGCATTTACATACATGATTAAACTCAGTAATAAGAGTCTGTAAAATTCCATCTCATAATGATTATGTTGATCAGCTGCTGCCATCCTCCTGGGGTAAACAAACACCGCACCTGCGGCATTTTTGTCGGGTCCCTAAGCAGCCACTGGACCCCAATCATGTTGCAGCCCCCTAACTCGGTTCTGTTCGACAGTCTTTTCACACATTGGCCAGATTGTTCATTTGAAATCTAAACCAAATGAGACATGTCTAGAATCTGAACCTACTAGGAGTGGTCCTCCCTATGCTAATGCAGACAACCCTGAAAAAGGTCTCTTCCCCAGACATCCTTTGTACCTGCTGCCATCTGGAGTAGACATTTCAGAGTGTGAGCATGTCAGCACAGGTCAGGTCTGCCCTAATTAGTATTTCATCATAATTACAGCAAGACTGCAGACTGACAGCTCTATTTAAATTGGAGCAATGCTGCAGGTAGATAGAATGAATGAAAATATCACTCTACCATAGTGGGAGCCATCACTCAAGTCTGGCAACATTTCATTCCCTGATCTTTAAGATATTTTTAAAAGACAGAAAGACAGAGATTTTTTATTATGTCTGCAAATGAAAATCAATGTGAAAAATGAATAAATTATTGGGAAATTGAAGAAGAAGAAAGAAAAATAGCTGCGTGATTTATTTGTAACCAGAATAATATTTGCTGATTCGAATAGGTGGCTCTACAGACATACTGACACACTGACTATTTCTCAGTCTGTTATAAATTTACAGGCAGAGCCTTTGTAGACAGTTGGAGAAATATTCTTTATGCAATATGTGACAATGAATTAATGAATTCAACAGAGGAAAACCCAGAAAAGAGCAAGTGGATGTGTCTAAGTTTGGTCGGAGTTAAGCACAAGCCTTGCATAGCGTGGTACAATCTGGAAAAGAGGCAGAAGCAGGATGAATGCATTGTTAGTGGGAGGAATATATTATCAGCAGATGAAGTTGGGGCAGGCTTTCATGGTGTCCAATCACAATAACTCCTCTCATTTGGTTTAAAAGCAGCAGACAGTTTCTTAATGGGCAAGGAGAAGAGGCCAAACCAGCTTCTAGAAGAAAGGTGTTCCGTAGTCCAGGAGAAGGTATACAGAATCCCAGATATGAATATACAGCACCTCAAATATGTTGCCATGGGCCTCTCAGTCTTATGCAAATTCTATTCATATAACGTGTAACTCTTCTGCATCAGGCAGAAGATCAGTGGCAACGTTTGGTATATGAAGAAAGTTGTGATTTTCATATTACATGTTCAAAGTCCACTGTCACTTCTCTGCTGATTCAGCTACAGCGTGGATTAACTTGAAAATCTTACTATTAACATTTAAAGCGCTCCATAATCTATCCCCTGTTTATCTCTCAGACCTCCATCAGACTTACACTCCCTCTCGCTCCCTGCGGTCCGCATCTAATGGCACTACCAGCCATTAGCCTCAGCACAATCGGTGCTTGGGTCCTTCTCCTATGCTGCACCCAAACTTTGAAACACCCCTCACCCTCCCGTCCACATGCTGGACTCCATTACAGAATTCAAAACTGCTTTTAAAACCCTTATCTTTGAAATAGCTCGCTCACTTTAATTGCATCAGTTGCATCCAATTTTTCACTACAATATTGTTTCCTAAGTAATTTGCTGAGCTATGTGATGTTGCTTACTACATGCTGTACTGAAATTATATTTCTTGTGCTTGGTTGGTCATTGTATGCTTTATTACCAACTATGCTGATGTTTCATTGTTTATTGTGTTGTATGTTCAAAATTGCTTGCTGGAGTCACTAAGTAATTAAAAATTCTGCAACTTTCTTTTAGCAAATACATATGTGTCTTTTTCGAAATAATAAAAAGTGCCTTACACATTTCATTCAGAAAAATTCACAAATTATTGCTTTGTGTATATGCATTTACATGCAGGTGTGGAATAGCTTCAATCATTTGTGTTTTTTTTTTAATAATTAAACAGGATACTAAATGGCGTTATATTTTTTTGTATGCATACATTTTGGTTTTGAAGGCTTACATGCTTTTTATCGCATTGCATGCATGTGCAGATATGCTTGGGTGAAAAATTAAGATAACCAAACCAAAAACAAACCCCTCAATATGCACCCCACAGTGATTATATTTTATCACTGCTTGATGAGATAACAAATGAACCAAAGCCTAACTGGCCCAAGTGGTGCCATGCCACTGCAGTATTTACAAAACCTCTGGCAGCCTCTCATCTCCTGGCTTTTGGCACAGATGTAGTGGAGACTTGCAGCCAATCTGCAATGTTAAAAATGGCCGTATATGTTCGGTTGTAATTAAGGTGCCTCATAGTAAATATGTCGATATATAGTTAAATATGTGGTGCCTTACCACAGTATATTAGCACAGGGGTAATATCCTCATAAAACTACTGTATGTTCATCCTTCAGAAGAAAGCAAACAATCAATTTTCCAAGAGCAAAAGAGGTGTTGCAGTAAGTAAGAGTACAGGCACAACAATAACTTTACATTCTGATCATAATACTATTGGCATAGTAATAACTTCTGCAGATAATAAATACTCTGATATGTGTTATTTTGATACTGGGGCTGAATGTCATAAACATTGGCAGTTTGTCTTATATTAGGGTCAGACTGCCAGCCAACAGCCACCTGTAAGTACTGTAAGATATTGTAATGAGGCTTAGAAAGTCATTCATTTCTCAGCAGAGAACTGCTAACAGCTTGAAACATATGGAGGGAAAATCGCAAACCAGTGTTGCTGGCAATTCAGCAGTGATTATTAGGGAACACCTGTTTAGCTGGCTGGCAAGGCGAATCAGGGTCCCGCTGAATAGCAGCAGGCTAATGAAGGTCTTCTCAGCTTAATTGTTTGGGCTATAAATAGTGACGGATAGAGGGATCGAGTGCGGCACCACTCTCATCCATTTTTTGCCATACATACAGAGAATGCACTATCAGAGGTTTGTTGTTGTGGGCTGTGAATAGGGCAGAGGAGAACTGTGTAATTGCCAGCATTAGCAATTACAAAACACTCATTAACAGTAAACTGTAAAATTTAACTTTGGTGAAGGGATACTCACAGAGAGTAAGGGTTGCCTTTTTAAGTATGAGAGAAACCAAAATTCTCCAGTAAACATCTTAGGCATGTTAAAGCGCCATTACAACAGATAAAACTGCATTTGATTACAAAGGTGAACAGCAGCTTTTAGATTGCACCGAAGGCCTAGTAAAGGTCTTCCTCATCAGCAATTCAAATCATGGCCAAAGTGATTTCTTCTTGCGTTGGCCCACGCAGTCCCCAGCTCACATACTGCATTTGCTCTGACAGAACCTCATTTTAGGGAAAATTAAATGCAGAACACATCACTAATTGCAACATTACCCACAACTATATCTCCAAAATGACTCTTTGACAGAAGAACTCAATGAGAATAAAGCAGGATCATCTGATTTCCAGTTAAATTGCATTTGAAGCATTGCCACTGCAGTGTGTGCCCTGCTGTTCAGGGGTCACCTTCATTGATGTTGTTCAAATGAGTTTGGCTGGCAGTGTTTTCCAGGTCAACCCTTTGGAGAGAGAGGGAGTTGATAACTTTCACAAGCCTTAAAGTTTCACAGCAAGCATGAAAAGAATTACATCATTGAAATGTTGTTTTTGAGGAGCCAAACCGAGAGAACAATAAGGCTAAAACTGCTTTTGTTTCTTCAATTGCTTTCACTGACTTTTGAAAATTGAAAAGTTCTTGGATCAAAAATGCCTTTTGCTCAACCAAAATAACTTCAAAAATGACTTAGGGATCAAATAGTGTGCAAATAAATCTTTATTTATCATCATTTATCATTATAAATCATTTAATGTATGTCTTCTGTTGTCAAATGTAATACATTCATACAATATAGCAGACATACTAAACACTAAATTAAGACTGCTATGAAATATGGTGCTTAGTTGCATCAAGGTTGTCAGCTTTGGAGCTGTAAGAGAGAAAATCATAAGATTTGCTGCAACTGAAGCAGAAAATGCACAAAAAAGATTGTCACCAGAGTCCATCAGGGCCTGAGCTGCAAGAGCAAATCAAATGAAATCAAATGAAATCAAATCAAGATTTATTTATATAGCCCTTTTCATAAACGATAAAATGCAACACAAAGTGCTTTACAACAGTTAAAAACATTATAAAGGAAAACTTAAAACAGAGAAAACCCATCCCTCCCAACCTCCGTATGTACATATACACACCCACAACTACACGCACGCACACACGCACGCACGCACGCACGCACGCAGTAGTGAGACATGGCAAAGCATTGAGGATCAGGGAAAACGCCACCTAAGCTAATGGCAAGCTAATGTCACCTTGCCTGTGTCTGAGCTCTGACGTGAGGCCACCAGCATGGTGCACAGTATCGGGAGGAGGCACGATTATTATAATATATGCAGGGTCTGCATTTGGATTGGGGCCAATTGCCTACTGATTCACCAGGAACCTTCACTGGTGTCACACATTCCTGCACTACAGATGAATATGCAACCACTTCGTTAATCATGATCAAAGTCTTCAGATCACACATACTACTTTCATTTAGCAGGAGTCTATTTCACCTGGAGTTTGCATTTAGCAGATCCTGTTTTTTCTATTAAAAAAAAAAAAAAAAAAAAAAGTAGATCATAGGTGTATATGATCAGATATAACTCAACAAACTGTGTCCAAAGTAAAATATAGAAGACAACATTGGGGTGTGCGAATGGCAAAGAGACAATGACAATGATTGAGCAGTTTTCAATCAAGGAGGAAATTTAATTAAGCACTGACAATAAGGTCTACATGGCACTTTGTTTACACATATTCCACAATAATCTGCAGCTGTGGGATAATTAAGATACCCCAGCCACTGCAACTATTACAACGATTTTTCCTAATGCTTTAACTTAGAAAAGCCACAAACTGAATACTAAAATACTATACTATATAATACTAAAAAAAAAAAAAAAAAAAAGGGGAAAAAAAAAAAGCCTTACCACAAAAATCATTGCAGCAGCCATGTTCCCGACAGTTGATTCTATCCCCATTATGTCATCTGAAAAGACAGACAGTGTGATGGATTTAAACTCTCTGCTGATCTCGGTCTGTACTGAAACGGGAGGAGCAAAGTGAACCACACTTTGCACATTACTGACGTCAGCTGTGGCACCAGACCAATCCAACAGCAAGAGCTAATTCCAAAGTGATTGTTAAAGAAGACAATGCAGATTATGGATTCTCTGTTGGATACCTATTTAGGCCAAGTTGGCTTTCTCATCAATTGCCCGAAGCAACTGAGTGATTTGTCATAATCCTTCTTGGATTTCTTTCTTTCTTTCTTTCTTTCTTTCTTTCTTTCTTTCTTTCTTTCTTTCTTTCTTTCTTTCTTTCTTTTTTGCAGTCTTCTTTACAATCTCTGTTTTCATAGTGGAAACGAAATGATGCCACAATAAATTAATTTAGACTGCTGTACTGTTTAAGTGACTAAGTGAAGTTAAAGATTATATAATGAGTCTGTATGTCAACATAACAAAGACAGTGGTTTGGTTTTTTATGCTTCTAGTAATATTTTGTCAAGCCTGAAAGCATCTTTATGCAACTGTAGGATTATTAGCTGGCTTTCTAATTCTTCTAACTATCTACAGTCTACAGTTTTTGGTTCATGTATTGATAAATCTTTTTTGGGGGGTTCCTGGGGGATTAGTATTACCATGTAACTGCAAGCTCTCTCCGTTAAGATCAACGTCTTCTGTCCCTCTAAATGTCCTGTCACTCCCTACAGTTGATTGTCAAATAAACAGAGCCAGATAGGGTTTCTCTAAGTCTGTTCACTACATCTTGCACAATTTAAGCTTTCTGCCATTTTGCTTTTCCCATTGGAAGTGTTATAGTGATTAATAGCACCCACTAATAGCGGCATTTCCTCTCAGGTCACTGCTTATGTTTTGAAACTCAACATATTCTCAAAAGATAAATTTGGGGGCTGGAAGGAACTACTGTATTATGCACTAAAACAAACTCGAGTAGCAATAGAAGGAGAATGAAATGAACACTTTCCTGTCACTATTACATCTACTAAAATATGAAAGGCCCTCACAAACACTCAAACACACACACACAGGGTGAAGAACATGACTAAAGGATAGTAGGCCTTCTAACGCTGTTGTGTCAGAACTGACCCTGAACATTCTCCTACAATCTTTTTCTCTGGCTTTTGGTATTGTATTATGCATGTGTTTTAAATATGCAGGGCTGTGAGAAGCTGGTCTGCATTCCCTTTGATGTTCCACTCTCTTTTTCTGTCTCCTGATGCATGTGTACTTTTATCCTGTAGGTACAGATATGTGGTATATCCATCCTTAACTGTGTAAACAGACAACATTTTAAGTGTTTTATTTTAACTGAACAGTCTCTGGTGAGAGCACTAATGAAGAATGAACTGCAATTAAATGTAATAAATTTCAGTCAGCTGTATTCTGCAGAAGTGATTATTTTTTGTACATATGACAGTCATGATCTTGCCGCTCAACCCCACTGTGGAGTACCGTGTTCACACTCAGGGAGCTTTATCAAGTAAAAAAAC
The DNA here is from genome assembly GCF_039877785.1 of Chaetodon trifascialis. Lineage (NCBI taxonomy): Eukaryota > Metazoa > Chordata > Actinopteri > Chaetodontiformes > Chaetodontidae > Chaetodon > Chaetodon trifascialis. The sequence goes on along the minus strand of NC_092065.1, from coordinate 16,924,300 downwards.
ATTTTTCTGCTTTGAGTCAGTGAGTGAAGTGTTTTGCTCTGTATTTCCCCACTTACAGAAGAAATAAGAAAAAATAAGTCAATTAATTTCTAAGATGCGACCAATAGAGAGCAAATGTAACAACAAAAGCAGCTAGGGAGCTCTTTGCCCTTAGTTTTCTCACTCGCTCTGTGCATGATGTGTGCGTGTGCAGTCGATGTTGCCATGTTAAGGAGTTGTTGGCAGGCAGTGGGAGTCAGCCTCCCATTTACAAATGGCCTCTGCCTCCTCTTCAAGCCCCCCTGTCAAAAGCAAGAGTTTGCAAAACTATCATAAAGAATAGGAAGCTAAATATTTCCGGATTCTGTGTGGGAGAGAATAAATACATGGAAAAGTGCGAAGGGTGCCACAGAGTATGTCTGTCACCCATGGAGGAGTGTGTGATGTTAAGCAAAACGCCTCAGGAAACTCTAAACACCATACTCTTGAGTATCGGGTTCCAATGGACTTGAACATTTCATACAATTCACTAATGCTGATGCAGTAATTAGATTATATTTCTGTTTATTTTGTGTTTCGAACATGACTCAAGAAACACTTTTCTAGCTGTGAATGTCATATTTTTTGCAATTAAAAGTACACTAAAAAGGAGTAATGTGAGGAATTAAGTGGCATGTGGCAGGAACATTGCTGATTGCCACCAACTGAACAGCCCTCGTCTCATATTCCATTACTGTGGCCATGAAAAACAGAAAAGGCCTCTTTAAAGCCAGTTTTTGTGTCAAAATTGTGTCATGGACTAACAGTCCAATCTCAGACCAAATGATAGTACTGAACAAGAAAACAAAACAAAAACTGTATTAACTGAGGTGACTAGACAAAGACTCACAAGCAAGGAGGCAGGCGAGAAACAAAACCAGAGTAAAGAGTCCAATTAGGCAAATAAACCCACCAGAGGAGCACGAGTCCAACAAATGAGGAAATGAAGTCAAGTCCAGTAAAAAACGCAAAACCCAAAGAGGCAACAAAATCCAAACCAAGGGAGTCTCAATACAACAAAGTCCAAGAAACTAAGGCTAAGTACAAAATCACTGAATCACAGGGAAAAACTGACACTGAAAGGAACACATGACACCAGAAGAAACAAAGACAAACTGATAAAGACTGCAGGAAACACACGGACACAGATGAAAACAATCATACAATTACAGAGGTGGGAAAACACAGGTAGCAAAGCAAAATATGACACGAGGAAAACTGTCAACATAAAACAGGCCGGCTGGGGCTCAGGAGGTAGCGGCTGTCTGCCAGTTGGGAGGTCGTGGTTCAATCCCTGTCCTTGGCAGTCCACAGGCTGAAGTATCCTTGGGCAAGATACAGAAACCCCAAAACTGCCCCCGATGCTGCGCCATCAGTATGTCAATTCATATGTACGTCGCTTTGGATAAAAGTGTCTGCCAAATGACCAATTGTAATTGTAATGTAAAACAGGAAATAACAAAACTAGACAGACCAGCCAATGGCCGTTTGGTTTATCCATTCTGGGCTTCTGTAGAAACATGGCAGTGCAACATGGCCGACTCCATGGAAGAAGACTTGCTCTCTCTGTAGATTTAAAGAGCTCATTCTAAGGTATCAAAAAAACAACAATTCTTGTTTTCATTCCATCATTATTTCATTTAATGCTTACATTTCTGACAATTGACCCCCCTAAATCCTGTACAATGGTCCATCACAACACTCAAAACAAAAGCTCAGTTCTAAAAAATGATGACAAAGTGAGAAATCAAAGAAGAAATCATACATACAGCCGTTAACGGTAAAAGATACAGTGTACAATCACTATGTGGTACAATTTGTTGTAGAGGGGGCACAATGATGAAAGACATAAAAAAAACAAGGTACTATATGTGTGTGTGTGTGTGTGTGTGTGTGTGTGTGTGTGTGTGTGTGTGTGTGTGTGTGTGTGTGTGATAATGGATAAATTGCATGTACATTTATGTAAAATATGTACAGTACAGCAGAATGAGGGAAATGCTTGTTTGGATATGGAAGAAACATGGTGCATGTGTCTGAAATAAATGGCTTTTTCAGAACAGTGAGGTGAGTATGCACGTCTCTGTGTGTGTACAACCTCATGTATCGTCTGAGTAATCTCATTCCGCTTCTGTGTGTGTGTTATTCTGTTTCAATACACGTGTTGAGGGAGAGAAGCAAAGATGCAGAGGGTGGGGGAGAGCATGCACAGTACATAGCTACTAAAACCTTGACTAATGAAGCTTTAATCTGCACCCATTTCCAGACTGAATTTACAGCCAGACCCACTCCAGGGAATCCAAGGGGTTTCACGCCTCAGCCAAAGACGGATGTCTTGCACCGTCATAAACTCACAAGTTGAATATAAAAATAGAAAAGGTTAATTTATTTAATAGTTTTTAAGTTTGTTTGTTTGTTTGAGCTAGCTCTGGTTTGTAATGTCTTAAAAATTGCATTGTTATTATTGCTCATTAGATGTACTGGTATCAATTGCAAGTATTGGCCTTATAGCTCTATTTTACTACGAAAAGAAACAAATAATGAAATTAAACTTTATCAGCTGTCACCAGCTTTTATCAGAGCCTTAAGACCTTAATTAATACTGAAGATCTCAATGAAATCTTGAGATACTTTTCTTCTTGTCAAAACCACAGAACTCTGGAAAATATCTACTTATTTGATCCTTGCACTTCATCAAAATGTTATAATTTTTCACTGCCATCAGTGCACCATTGTTTGGTGCCCATTCTCAAAACAGAAATAAGTCTACAGTAGAAAAGCCATGAAGAGCTCCATTGAATCCACTCCCTCTATTGTTATAAAATGTGTACAACCTCATTCACCCCATTAAAGCTGCAAAAAGTGTTGGAATGCTGAACTAACAGGGACTAGAAAAGGTTGCAAGGATCTGCCTTGTCTATAAGAGTGGAATAATGCGCTTCTTTTCATTTAACAATCACCCACATGCTCTCTCACCCTGAGCCTCCTCCTTCATCCTTCCTGTCAGTTATTAATAAAGTGTGGTCTGACATTTGGGAGAACTGATATGAAGAGTAAATCTGCTTGTTGCGATCATCCGCCGCTTGTTGTGCCTGCACAATTGTCTTTAGTACCGCAGACAGTTCAAGAGTGATTGTGACATCCGTGCTACCTGCAGGAAAGACCTCAAGGCCAAGTGATGAAGGGTAGCTTAAAGTTTGGCTGCCAAGCTTTCTCTCCATCTGTGATACCATTTTCTTCATTGAGATAGAACTGTGTGACTTGATGACCTCTGCCTATTTTTCACCTAATCCTCTGCCATCCCTATAGAGTAATGTGCGGATGAAAAACTTTGCTGTCCCATTCTGCTTCCTCGTCCTGTCAACATGGCAGCAGCCACATCAATGCAGAAAACTAAGGCTGACAGCAGGGGTTGCAATATTGACCCAAGTAGAGAGCGTTGACAGAGGTTCAGTGATGTCTCATGAATAAACCATCTGATGATTAAGGTGAAAAAAGGAAATGCTACAACTTGTTTGGCTAAACTGGTTGACCATACAACTAAGCTATTACAAAAAATAACTGGGATACAACTAGGCAGGGGAAACAGGATGGAAAGTTCCACAACTCAGCATCAGGACACAAAGTGCACACAGTTTTCCACTCACAGGAAACAGGGCCAAACAGTGCTGCAAAAGTCACAGCAGCACAGTCACAGGCCCAGCTCTAATGGAACTGTGGCAAGCACCATGGACAGTTCCTTCACTGCTGACAGTCAAGGTTCAGAAAGCTCCACAAGTCACGCTCCACACAAAGTTATCTCCTAAAGCTGGTCAGACACTGTGCATTTTTATTCATGTTTTACTCTGTGTTAACTCATACTACACTTTTTAATCTGCCGTTTTCTGCATGGCCAGAACCTGTGACTCTCATGCTCACGTGTTACACACCGATTAATCAGCCCTAACGTATCTGCTCACAATGAACATGCACTATGTCAGTTTTGTCTACTGAAAGTTTCAAATAAGCTTATTCAAACATATTGGCCCTGTGTCCTCAGTGTTGATAAAAAGAGAGAAAAGAAGCATTGCAATTCTACTATGAATGGAGGGTAGAGAGAGAGAAGAATAAAAGACAAATATGGAATATTCAGACAATATGATCTGCTCTCTGGTAAAGTTCAGTTTTGTTTCACAGAAGTCTCAGTCAAGGCAACTGTTTTTATCTGAACATATAAAATACTGATACAATAATATGAAGACAAGCTCACAACAGTTTAAAACAGATCTTTTGACAGAAGCCTTGTGGGATATCAGACTTTGGGATTACTCGAACTGGAGCAACCAATTTGGGGCTAAAATCAGCCAGACTCTGTGCAGATTTCTGGGGTGAAACCAGATGTTGTTAGTTTCTCAAATTAGATTGAAGGAGTCATCATAATTATTCAGTTAATTTCCTACTTGTGCACATTTGTGCCTTTTAAAATGCATATTAAGCATTGTTACTGGTGCTGAGGCAGTAAGGGCGCCAGGTTGCTTAATGTTTCTTTTTCTAGTTTTACACAATTATGTGATCACAGAATTTATCATGTAAAAAGGTAGCAGCCTATTCTCTTTGCTTTTTCAGATTTTGCTTTGGTAACTAATTCTGTGCATTTTGGTTTTCTACATTGGTGAAAAAATTGTATTCTAATAGTGCACAATATATCCAGTAGAAATTGAATTTTGTTTATAGAGGTATGGTATTGTCGGCCCTCTTGCACTTAGTGTGGAAATGCCTTGTATGGTGGCCTTAATTGTAAACTCTCTTAAGACACAGCTATGTATGTTGGTATGATTACAATAAGTGCAGCAATTTTACTTTGCTCCCTTAAACCCATAGAGCCTGTTAGAAGGAAATTGGAAAAATGGTTACATACTGTAACTATATTTCTATGACCGCAGGCAGAGCACCGTTCATGCAACCTTTAATTCCACTTGTGACCCCGCTGTGCAGATGCTGGTTTAAGGTATGGCTATTTTCATAGCCCATATTGGTAGGAGTTGGTAGCTCTATCATGATTGGCTGAACCAGGACGGGTGTAAATGTCAGTGTGCACAACTGCAGACATACATATGTGGAGGGCTCTCCAATCCATTCATAATTTTCATGAAAAAAGAAAGTGGGGACACAGAAGAATGCATGTTGACAAAGATCACAGAGCGCCCCCTGTATTCTACTATATAATAAAGAGGTCACAGGAGCTGGCAGTTGTCTTTATCTTGGGTGTGAGAAGCAACAAGGTCGCAGATGGATTTATTCATTTTATGAAGTGTCTTTTCAGTGTTTTCAAAAAAACAAACAAACAAAAAAAACCACTCAGATTTCAAACAGCAACTGTTTTAATAATAGCCACTTTAGGATTTTATTATTTTTTTTTTTTTTCCACAGCTGAAGCATGCATTTATAAAGTGTCCAAGACCAAGAGGAGTTGCCTCAGTAAGCACCTTTCTACAATTCTACTAATATTTTATTCCTGTAGAACAAACCATTTTTTTTCATAAATACGTTCAGTTCCAAAATTTTGGTACTGTGTGACTCTTTCAATATTTATACCATTCTTAGTAAAGATGATATGATTATCATAATCCTTTTTTTTTTTTTTTTTTTTTTTTACCTCAAGAGGAAAACATGAATTTAACTTTATCTGCATGAAGAGCTTACTTACTTGTGTGCAACTTGTAATTCAACAAAGCAGCATTGAAGGGACTTAACTGAGGAATGTACATTACCTGAGTGAACGGACCAGGTCCCAAGATGGAGCCCTGTGGGTCACCTAACAATTTGCTCAAATTCAGGTTTAAGACTTCCGATAGTGACTCACTGATTTCTGTTTATGAGGTAACTCTGAAACAATGTATAAGCAGTTTCATCAAATCCAACATTGTGAAGCCTTTTTCAAAGCAAAATAAAATCAAATGCACTCAATGCCTTTGAAAGATCCTTAAAAATAGCTGCACAGTGTTTCTTTCTATCCAAAGCTGAAATAGTGCTATTTCAAACAAGAGTGGCAGCAGTAACGGTGTTGTGCTTTTAATTGAACCCTGATCGCTGTATGCCTAGAATAGAATGTGCAGACAGGAATAATTGAGGCTGATCATTTACTACAGATACAAATATTTTTGTTCAGCATGATAATTTAGAAAATAGATTTAGAAATAGGCCTGTAGTTGTGTTGTTCCACTGCCTTTATGTAAAGGAGATACATAAGCAATGCTCCAGACCTTAAAAACTGTACCAGCAAAAAGTAAAAGGTTAAGAATATATGCTATGCTGCTGACTATTGGTGCAGCAAGCTTCAAAACATTTTAAGTTTATTCTTGTCAGCTGAATTATTTTAGTCTATAGCTAGTAATGCATAGACCATGTCATCAGATGTAAACAAGTGGATGGTCACTTTTAGGAGAACGAGAACTGTGTCCATAAAGTCCATAAACGACATGGGTGAGGAGGCTGGAATTGTTGATCACCAGCATTTTGGCATCCACTTGAACCACAGAGTGGACTGGAAGGCAAAGGGGATGAACAGACTCTATTTTCTGAGAAGCTCAGATCTTTCAATGCATGCAACAAGATGCTGGAGATCCTCCACCAGTCTGTGGTGGTGGGCGCATCTATTGTGGTCTGTTGGAGGAGCTGCGTCAGTGCCAGAGAAGCCAGCAGGATCAATAAACTCATTCACAAGGCTGGAACTATCATTGGTCAAAACCTGGCAATGTGTGAGTCAGTGAGGAGCCGGAGGTCACTGAACAAGCTGCTCTCCATCACGGACAATCCATCCCACCCCCTCCATGACACATATCAGGGACAGTAGAGCTCATTCTCCAACAGACTCATTCAGCTTCACTGTCAAAAAGAACGTTTCAGGAAATCACTCTCACCTTTCACCGTAACACTGTTCAACAGCTCACCTCTGTGGGACAGGTGAACACGCGACTGCACTACCATCTGGACACCCTGTTTTCATAGACATATAGTGGATAACACTCCATTTTTGCACACCTGTTCTTATTGGTCTTTTTCTCTGCACATCTGCAATCCTGTTTTTGATTTTTATTGTTACTATTAATCTGTTGATGATCATGCTGTTATAACAATTTCCTTCAATAAAATCTCTGTATCTATGACTCTGTCATGCATATCATATTGCCGCCATGGCAATATGATGACACTGAACCAGGATAAGTCACTTGCCTCTCCTCTAAAACCTTCCTGAGCTGTACAGGCTGCTCTGTGTTTGTTCTTGCTCACTAAGTCTATGCCAGCTATCTGTCCTGTTCATTATTTTGTGCATAACTTATGTAGTATGGAATTCACCGTTTAATGGTGCCTAGCTCAAATGAAATACCCATGGCCCAGAACCCACTGAATTTTGAATGAAAACAAAAGAGGGCCCATACTGGCAAATGAACGGCATGCATTTTATATTCAACTTTGGCAAACTAAAGTCCATGCTCATTAGGCCTGTCACTTGTCCAAAAACTATTTTAAAGCAAAGCCACGAGGCTTCTAAAATAGGTCAGAGAATATGACAGCAGCGGTGATTTTAGAATTTGCTGGGGCCCTAGACAAAAATTCCCCTTCGGCGTTCAACGCCATTTTGTTGTGAAATAATCTGACACACCGAAAGGAAAATGTACAAAATCATAAACTTTTTCTTTTTTTGTTTAATATCACAATAGTAGAATTTTCTTAATATAAACCTTGCAATTTACAACATATATACATCCTTTTAATCCATTTAATCCATCCATTTAATCATGTTAAGTCTCACTGAGATTAAAATCAACAACGAAACAGGAGTGACATCATCACAAGAATGATAGAGAGGAGGAGATTACTGATAGAGCAATACTGTCCTCCTCTGCTGACACTTCACCTATTTATACATGATTTAAAGTGAACTGTTTAGAATATTTAGTTTATCGCTCCAACTCTGCCTGTCGTACTTCAGTTAGAGTTGCAAGCTGAAGTTATTGGTTGGTTGTGGTCACTCTGGTGAGGCACTGCCATGAAGTGGAGTTTGTCAGTTCTCGGGGGTTATGGCCTGGGGCCCCAAGCAGTTGCCTGGCTTCCTTGTCCACATGGTGCATGTCTGCTTGACAGAGGAATGCACTACATTATCCATTCATACCTATATCCAAATTTCAGTTTAATTTAGCAAGTTAAAACAGAATGAGATTATTTGTTTTCTGTTTTCGGAAAACACTGAATCATTTGTTTTAATGCTATGTCCCTGAGAAGGTCCAGGGCACAAGGGGAGTAACAATAAAATGAAGCAAAGGAAAAGAAAAAATGAGCAAGGAAGCTGAAGTATATGCACTTGAGCATATGCATTAACACATTAAGTCCAAAGTAAATAACTTAAAACTAATCAAATGACAAATTAACATTAACATAAGACACTAAATCAAACAACAAAAACACTAATAAACACCATTAAACTTTACCAACCACAACACCCACAAGCAACATGTTAGCAACACATAGATCTGCCGGCACCCTCTCACCAAAGGGAATGATATTGCCACACCCTGCACACACTACCACCACACCTGCAACACACAGACTGATGTCTGTCGAATGGCCCACTGGATTTTCAAACTCCAAGCTCTGATGAGATGGTAGAAAACAGCTGCCACCAATCACTCACTGCAGCTGCAAGGTGGGGGAGGGTGGTGGTGGATACACACACAGGAGAGAACACACAGTCGTGTAAACATAACTTTTGGGGACATTACATAGACTTACATTCATTTCCTGGAGAGTTACCCTCACCAAAACCACTACTTGCCTAACCCTAACCCTTATCCTTGACCCCAGTCGCCATTCTAAAATTGAATGATTTACATTACAGGGACCTGCATTTTGTCCCCATTAGGAAAGTGAGTCCCCACAATGTGAAAGTGCAAACAGATTTATGTCCTCACAACATGAGGAATACATGGTACACAAAGAGACACAATGAAACACACAGCACTACAGCACATAACAAATGCTAAGAAAGTAATATGACTGAGCAACTAAGCCTGAAGCCTACCTGTATGTGGGTCAGTGTATTCTCTCTTGACTCCTGGCCCTAGTTTTATACAGGAAAGACATAAGGCATGGCTGGAAAATGTACTTTCCAGATGCACGGTGATGGTTTTTCTTAACCTGCCCCCATAAAATATTTCAGCGGCTTTCCGCTCGCTAAAGTGGTGCAGGGTTTGTGATATATGTGCCAGCCATTGCACACCAGCTCAGGCAAGGTCAGCTGAGAATGCGTGCGTGTTTTTGGCCCTCCCACTTCATCTGTCAGAAATGCGCCTACATCCTGAATAACACAAACCCCATTTTATGTGCGCAAAGCTTGTGATGCAAACCAAAGTCAGTGTGTATGAAGGCACTTTTCGAACACAAGTTAGTGATGAAGACAGTAGCCTAGTCCTTGTGTTATAGTGGACAAATACTGGCAGATCAGATGATGGATCTGGTACATTTCTTGGCTAATCTAAGATTAGAATATGACATAAATGACTTGTGTGTTCAATTAAATTTGAAATAATCTTTTTGATATTGCTTCCAGTGGCTGAACATTTCTTAAAATGAAAGTGTCTTTTGTCCGGCAAGGCAGTCATTTCCATCTTGTCAGTAAAAGCTTGTGTATACAATAATGTATGTGCCTTCATTTATGGGCATGATAACAAAAACTGTCACCAAATATTGTTCTTGAAACTATTCCTGTAGTAATAATAGTGGCTCTGCTTCTAAATATAGTTTGAAAAACAACTGTATTTTGTAACATTTATAAAGGATTTTTGAAACATTCACATCTTAAAGAGTAATTTAACTTCCTTCTATTTGTACTCCTTCCCAGCTTTGTGCTATGATGGGGGGGGGGGGGTTCATTTTCACGTCTGGAACAGACATGAGCAGTGGACCAGTGGGTGATGTTTGGGGAATGCAGCAGCAATATCCAGCTGGTTGAAATGTCAGCAACAGGCAGCAACACAATACTCCCACATATCGGTGCTGATCCCAGTGGGCAATGTAATAGGGCTGCGACATTTAAAAAACAATGCCAGAGAATATCAAGCAACCAAGATGTAGTGGTTAGATCCGACGTCTAACCATGGTCACACTTGTTTCTTTGCCATGCAAAATGCTGCAATGTGATGGCACTTTAATTATTGCCGTTATGAGCCAGTTCTCAATTAAAGAGAGGCATATTTCTGCCCGGTTTGTGTGTTTTCCATAGGGACTAAGAGTTTTTGTTCTCCTGTCTGCCTGTAATAAGGCACACAAAAGCGCCATCAAGAGTGAGGAATATTCATATGACAGTGATGAATGGCTTGTTTAAAAGCATGAATAGCTCTTGACTCCACAGAATACTGGTGTGTCCATATAAGGGGCTTTGATCATGTGGCATGTAATTGCTTTGGTAAGAGACAGACATAATTGCAGCTAATTATTTTCTGAATATTGATGAAAACAAGTATTTCCTAAACAGAGTACCCTTACGTCACTGTGATGGTTGCTTGCTGTATGTTTCTGTCCAGTTGGAAAGGAACTATTCAACCACACTATGTGTTCTTGAGACTGCGAATTTGGGTGTATGTACAATTGAGCATACGCATGTATATAATCTTGTTTAGCATATCAGAGATGCAAGAAAGCAATTAGACATGAATCGAACCTAGAGTTACCATTAGTGGCTTTGCTTTCCCTGCCAACGTGATTGATGGCAGACTGAATGTCTCCAAGGCTTCATGCTGTCATGTGCAACAGAATGAGAGACACAGTGTTGTCTGTGAGAAAATATTTCTGTGTTTATCAGGCAGCACAGCTAGCCACAATAAAAGGCATTCTGTTGCGTACTGTACGTAAATGTCATGCTGCAGTGCAACCCCCCCCCCCCATGTCCTGATTGCTTCCACCTGTACTATCCCCTGTTGTCCCTTTTGACAGAGGGGCTTGACAGATAGATCACAAAGATGCACAATCATTGCATGGTAGGGACTGGGATGGAGTGCACCCATTATTCTAAAGCAAAGCTGTCTGGCGGGGCAAGGCCTGCGCGCCACATGGTGCCGTGATAGATGGGGACCATTAATCAAGGCAGGACGGGGCCCTGAGATTGATGTGCAGAAATTCAAATGCTCAAGCAGCATTTGGAAGATTAAGGCTGTGTGGGCAAGGTTAGGAGGCTACCTTTCTGTTGTGGAGAAACAGGTGTGGTTGCGGTGGTGGAGCCACTGCCCAGCGGTGACATGGGAGGGGCCTATAGGGAATGTTCTGCCCTGTAACTGTGCTGCTTTCAATGCTCCTCCCCCATAAGGCTCACCCATGTTTCATATTAAATCAGATGTCCTACATTTATCATTGTCCCAGTGACTTTCTGTCCTTCTTGGTGTTGCAGTCTTTTCTAGAGCAACTGGGATTCATTGTGATATCAAGCACAGTTTTTTTTTTTTTTTTTTTTTGTGCAAATACATCACCTCTACACATTGTACATTACAGAAGATACTATCAAGTGTCTGTCACAGCAAAGAATAGTGGGGTTTATGCAGCTTTCAAAAGAACAGCCAGCTTTAACCTATTTCAAATACCTTTGTTGAATTGTGCTAGGGCCTTTTATGTTGCTTTTTAAAATACAAACACCAAAATGCTCAAGCTGTCAAAATGCAACAAAACGTGTGACATACCATTAAAATTAATTGACAAATCATCATTACCCTCATTGTGCTTAGAGTAATATTACTTCCTTATACTGGAAGTATAATACTGCTTTGCTGACAAGCATCCTGCTCTAAATAGGCTACAGAAATGGATAATGACTACTGTGAACTTACTAGAAATAGTCATTTTGCGCCCAGTTTTGCTTATGTTCATTTGTATCTTAGTAGCAAACTACATTAGTGATAGCGAACTTGTCTTGCAAGAATTAACAGTCGTATTTGGTCATTATTCAAATAAGCAGTAGCAAAGAAGTTGCACTCAGCAACTCCCTGTGCTTAATAGAAGGTTGCTTTCCACCTGCTAAGCGATCCCAGCTGTCTTCTGACTATGCAGTGATACCACTTCTGTTTATTCTTGCAGAGCTGTATTTTAGCATTGTTTTTGGATCTATGGATGTGTAACAGGTAAGGTTAGGACCCATTAGCAGCACTACCTGAATACGGAAATCTTTTAGAGTCTTAGGTGAGGCTGGCTTGATGCTCTGATCGTTCTAATAATAGTTTAATAGTTTGCCAGGCCAACCAATTGTAAGTGCCAGATGCAGGAAGGGCAAGGCAACAAACATAGTCAGGTACAGAAGCCTGTAGTGACCAGAAGGCAGAGGAGTAGATGAAATCAAAGGTAGATGGTGTGAATAAGTCAAGTAGGTGTGACAGTAACTTCATGGCATACAGATGGAAACAGAATAAACCAAGCAACCAAGATCACAGATTAGAAATACAGTTGAAAATAGATATTTAAATGGGAAAGTGAACAAAAGTCAAACCCTTACTGTAGTGAGTCTTTTATCATTAATTTAAACTCTTCAAACTCTTCAATAATGTTCTTTCAGTTTAAATAATTTTGCAGTCAAGTCAAGAAGGATATGGAGGCAAAAACCAAACCATTAGAAATGTAGCAAACGCTAGTAGTTAGGAGGTTAATCCATAAAGGTCTTAATGACAAAAATGAACCACTTAGCAGCGAGTGGGCAGGACAATTCATCCAAGATGTAAGAGTGCAATACGTTCTCGCACCCAGTTTGTCACATATGGAAGCTTGGCCAGCGGTCCTACGCTTCAAACTGCGACACTCAGAATACCTCTCTCTCATGTGCAGTGCTTTGCAGTCAAGTTAGCAATAATACATATGCAATGTCCAGTTAGCAACATCCAGTTAGACTTCCAAAATAAAGCTTACTGAGAGCAATAATTGGCACATGGTTGTGAAATAGTTGCCGTTACAGCGTGGCTATCTTGATGAGAAGATCACGGCTTGGCTTAAAAAAAGTACATTAGTTAGGTACCTTACTTGCGTTCATTAAGTCACGTACCTACTTGGCTTACAAAAGAAATAAACATTCACTTTTGGTTTCACATGGGACCCAAACCTTGGTCTCCCAGGTGAAAGTCCTGTGCTTGACCCATCCAACCACCTGCACAGGTCAACTTTGTATTATGTCATTTGACATTTTGGAAGTGAGAACATGTTTGTCAACAAAAATTGGACTACCCTCCATATTGAAAAATGATGCTAAAGGGGTACCCAGTGCCTGAAAATGTGACGCCAAGGAGTCCTGATCAAGCGTTTATATTATGTTTTATTTTCATATGCACTTATTTATATGAATTTTTGCTCTGAATTCTGGAAATTGAAATAACCAAGCAAGACATGATTTCCCTCTAGTATTTACTGCTTATATACTTATATACTCAAAAGTAAATCTATATTTTATTCATTCTCCCATTGAGAGGTAAAGGCTTTTTACCCTCTTAAAGCTGGACATAAAGCAATGTCACTTTGTTGTTCCATCTGACCAAGAGTTTGATTTAAAGCAAGACACAATATATACTACTGGCAAGACTGCCATGAAATGTATTATAGATATCCCACTTCCCCCAGAGGGTGATTTCCAAGGCTTCAGTTACCTCTTAGCCTTTAATCTAATGCCACAGTCAGGTCAAAATACCCTCTTGGCCAACTTTGTGGATCATAACGAGATACCTTGCAACATGATGTATGGATTTCAATGAAATTTGCTGTGGATGAGAATTAGATTTATACTAGGCCCTGGAGAAATGTTTTGTTTTTTTTTAGCTGTTGCCAGATAAAGAGTATGTCGACCATTGTGTTCTGTATTCAGAGAATGGACTGAGCAGCTTCTAGTGTGGGGCTATACACCTTTAGTACTTGAATGATGTGATGATCTGGTGGTTTTCTTGCACGCTCTTGATGAATGCTTCTTCGTTCATCAAGTGGGCTAGCAGTGTGCATCACTCTTGCTGTATTTCCTTTTGAATGACACGGCATTTGTTGCTGTGGCATGCTGCTATTACATTTGAAGGCTCACTGTTCATATTACTTGATGGTTCAGTTCCTACATGTACAGCTTTCAAATACAAGGAAATAAAAGGTTCAGCTCAATGACAAAATGCTCTATAAGCATTATGTCTGCTCAGACACAGTTCTGTGTGTTTGAGTTTTCCACATGTCAGCGTGTTGTAGAGCCGGTTAGACAGCTTTTTGGGCATTTTCTTTAGGCGCAGTGAGTCATGCTGAAAAATACCTACAGCATTTTGTTTTACTGCAGATGTAGTACTCCAAAGTTGTTGTTTTTTGGGGTTTTTTTTTTTGGTCATTTCAGTCTGCTGCGCTATTTTTAGTGCCCTATTATATAAGACATGAGGTGCTGCTGTAGGATTATGTCCTTGTGATATGGACATGTTTGTCAGAATCCATCTGTGGGGCAATTTGACAACTACTTTTTCTAAACAGAGAGGTCAAAGGAAGTTGGTACAAGCAACATAAAAGAAATGTGAAAACAAAATGACGTATTCTAGAAAAGAAACAAGCCCTCTTCGACTCTCTTGACATTTCTCTCTGCAAGTCTATGTGATCAAACTAATAATTCAGTCCTATCAGGGTGCCATCAAGGCTGAAGGTAGCTGAAGGAGTGTGTAAGCATAATGAAAGGAACAGTTGTGGATGTAGTGGATCATTACCAGTGCTTTGAATCAAGAACACACACCAGTATTAAAAAGTCCTGCGTGTCAAAGAGATTAATATTGTCACTTTTAAAGTGCTCAGGAGAAAGAAAAGTCTCTTAACGTTTCACTGTGACCTGCGCTCATCAGACATTGCTGCATAACGCGGAACTTTCGTGAGCCTCAGTAAAGTGTGGCATCTCATTTTCTCTGCTATTATCTAACATCATGCATCATCTGACAAATCAGCAGAGATGGCCATGACCACACTGCTGCCCCAATAATTTTCTGCTGTCAAGTACGTTATTAACATGTTAGCGCCACAAAAATCACACATGGACACCGCAAATTAGGCACCGAGCATGTAAAGCAAATTGTGATCTAAAAAATATGGGAAATGATTAAAATTAAAGCATGCGAATGTCAATATAAAAATCTTAAAATATAAGAGGAACTGACAGTAACATCCAAGAGATTTTATGTTTTAGTTTTGTATGCAGCATTAGAGAGTCTGAAAGATTTTGCTGCCCCTAGTTGTAGTGACTGTGGCAGAATCCACATTATTATAAAGATCATCAGCAATTTCAGATGTTGCTACCATGAATTGACTAATTTATTGCCCCGTTGGTTGGCATCTGAAATGAAAAACCTGACCCACCTTCATTTCATAGAGCGTCTCATTATAATCCTTTATTGCTTGGAGTATGTTATTAGCAAGTAATTATTTGCAAAGCGGATCTCATCAGAGTACATTATGTTATGTGAATGTGCTTATGTCAGTCTTGCTTTAGTTAACGGTAAATCATTGAGAGGTAATATGAAATATGTCTGTCTTTTTTTTGAATGAAATATAGTTAATTCCAGCAGTGCAGGCAGAGCAGCCCTGTCTGAGTACAGATTAGCTGACATTTCCTTGAGTAAGAGCGTGGAATACTTTGTAGCACACATTGGCACGTTGCCCAAAAAAAAAAAACATGACACGACATGATGTAATTTTTTATGCTATTATTCATGATACAATGAGAAATATCTGCACCTCTGGGAGAAAAAAGTAGAAATGTGTTAAATGGGTTTTGGGAGACCTTAGTTGTGATTCTCATCTGGGCATCCAGCAAAGGCAAGAAGTAATACAGTAGAAGCAATAAAGAACAAGATAACTAGGAGAGACAGCTTGTGAATATGATTCAAAACCAGACCAGGGCCATAGCCAAGCAGAGAGCAGTCATCTGGCTTTGAGAAAATGAAATACATCAAGAAAGCCCTGACAAAATCCAGCTTTATCATTTTTATATTGTTCCCATGACAAGAAAGACCTTCAGCAACTCTAAACCCATCCATAGAAGCATCATCCCTGGCTATCTTTCCCCCAGGGAAGACTTAAGCCATTAGAGGAGAGGAAGGAAGAGGGAAAGATACAGAAAGCTAGATAGAGGAAGAGGTTATGGAGTGAAAGCAGCCAGCACTTCTGATGAATATTTCCAAAGGGAAAGTGCAAGTAGAGGAACAAACATCCGTCTCTCACAAAAACAGGCCTGAGGGGACGTGGAAAGGATAACGCTGGATTCACCACAGTATTTAATATTTTTCTGTTTTTACTCACTGATTCGACGACTGTGTAATCTTAAACATTGAAAAACAGGAGCTAGGCAAGTCTCCTGGTGCAGTTTAAGCCATATTTTGTAGATCTTACTATGCATGTAGCCAATTTTGTTTTCTTTGAACTAAGATTTGGTCATCTGTTCTTTCAACTGATAGCAATCTGGTAATTACTCCGTGAAAATAAGGATTAAATGATCACCATGATGTCAGTGGCCACTGAACGCAAACTCATTTTCTAGTGTCTTCACGACTGTGTTATGAGTGCCATTCATCTGTATTCACAGCCATCTATTTTCTGGAACCCAATTACTCACTGAAGTGCTGAAACTTTGAATGAATTATTGACCTGTCAGCTGATACGAACAATTTTGATAATCGTTTCGTTAATCACTTAGGCTATTGATCAAACAAAAATGCAAAACATTTGCTGGTATCATCTCTTCAGATGCAAAGATTTGCTGACTTTATGTCATTGTAAATGGAATATCTTTGGGTTTTTGGCTGCAATTTCAAGATGTCACAGGCATTGTATGCTATTTTCTGTCATTTTGTAGACTAACCAATTAACTAATTGAAAAAGAGAAATAACTGACATATTAATTAGCACTGGATTTAATCTTTAGTGCAGCCCTGACTTGCTTTGTGGATACTATTTAGTAATGGATGAGTTAAGAAATCTGTATACAGCGTTCCAAGATGGTGCCACATCATCTAAAAAGTCTCATGCTGAATAAATCAAATCTGGTAAGAGTCATTTCAGGGTGTTTGTGATGCTCAGGAAAAAAAAAAAAAGTGATTTGTAGTGATTGTATATAATACATCTTTTGGGGTCATTGTATCACATAATCCTGCAATACCGAGTGTGAGCTCTCAAAAACTGCCTTACTTAAGTGCACTAACAATGCCTGTCATCAGTGTATTCTGCTTACCCCAATATCTATCACTGGTGGTCCCTGTTTAGGATGACTTCTGTGCAGTATTAATACTGCACAAAAGGGCTTCATGCATTAGATATTTACAATTGTAAATATCTAATGCATGCAGCCCATGCTGTCTCACTGGTCAACAGTTGTAGAAATGGCCTCAGAAAAAGGTGAGGACGATCGAGACTGATGGCTGATGTAAACATGGCTGTAAACAAACTGTTTCAAAATATTCTAAAAATCAGCATTGCAAATGTTTTGTGTGAAAGGAAATGCATTCAGCACATTTGTTAGGGCTCAGCGATGCACACAAAAGTTGTGGTGAGAAACAGTGACTGTAAACAACTGTGTTAGTTTACAAGCATTAGTGGGTGCTGTGGGGGTGGGGGGACTTGGGAGAAACTTGGTGTGGTGGAAATGTGGCTGCAAAACTGTTCTACTAATATTTGGCCACAAACCGGCAATGGTGCAGATTTTATTCATGCAGTAGTCAAACTGTTGACAGCGAGGATGGAACTTTTATTTGTTTGCTTTTGGTTTTACAGTAGAAAACTTTATTAATTAATAACTCAGACTGGTGCCGTGTTCTCTCCTTGGTACTGAAGTGATGTTGATGTTGTCGTTTGGCAGATAACGGTGTGCATCACTGTTTTGCCTGCCCTCTTGTTCTCAGAGGTAAAAGGTCACTTCATAGTCAGTTGTGATTTCATGAATATTCTACCTACTCTGTTCAGCTTTGGCAGCTGCAGATGAATCTCTTCCCTGTCAGCTGTAGAGACTATGCGTTGGAGGCACGGGCAGACATATGAGAAAAATATCAAAACTCGCAGTTGAGTAGCTTTAAAAGAACATATGGTATTATATGATGATAAACTACTGCTTAAATGGAAAGTGTAACTACAGTATTTTATTTTAGAATCACATTATTTTCTGCTCATTGTAAGTTACCAAACTGTACCCAACAGAAATGTTAAATGATATTATGTAATATTATACAGGGCTTAAATGATGAAGTATTAACTAGTATGTGTTTATGAACGATATCACTGATTATATTATTCAGTGGTTGGGGAAAATGACACACAAAGAAAACTCTGCAGATTACCCATCACTTCAAACATTAGTCATTGCAATATTTGATTTGTTGATCTAATGTGCTTCTTAATTTTACACTTAACAAGATTTAGCAGTCATTAATCAAGGCACTCAGAAATGTAATCAAAGCATGGAAAAAAAAAAAAAATCTTTTTCAATGTGTAGGCTGAAGCTGACCTCTTTACACATGATGAGGGGATGTTCAGTGGCAGTATACTTCAAAATGAGCAGAAATCATATAATTAGCTCACACCCACACACCAATGTGTAAGCCTTGTTGTTTATTTGTTTATGACTGTGCTAATAGAGTACACACTTCTCTCTGACCTTGTGGGCGCTGAACTCTGCCACAGTCACTCTGCTTTACGAGATCTGTGCCATTACCAGATGCACTGGACCTCGTCAGAGGAAGACAGCCTCCGCTCTGTCTGAAAGTGGGCCACCATTCATCAGGCTCCACTGTGACCCTGTTGTGCTCTCTCAGCAGTATCTAGTTAGTCCAAATTTCTTCTCTTTGTCTCACCATTTTCTGCCCACATCTGTAGAAAGTAAACAATGCAGTATTGCAATGAGAAATGGCAAGCGGGGAGAAAGCGAAGGGATGAGACCTCAGAGACTGCAACTCCCTTGCTCCTTCTCTCCCTCGCTCTATTTCTGTGTGCAAGTGAGAACAAGTGGACTGCCAAAGGGAGAGAGGCACCAAAAATTGCTTCTCTTGAATGCACTTCTACGCCTTTATTGCTTCCTGTAATTGCTTCTCTGAGAGGTAACTGGTCTTCTTTCGTGTCCTTTTTTTTGTTGTTGTTGTACTGTTGAAGGATTGTACCCTGCAAACATGGAGCAAACCACACCTGAATCATGAATCCCATTTAGGGAACAAGCCAGTGTTGATTGCGCGCAACATGGCTTGATATTGACTGGGCACACAAAACTCAAATTTACATATTTTCAAGATACACGTCTTTTGCTTATTTCAAAATCTGTCATACTTGACGAGCATACCTTGGTAGATTTCAGTGCTAAATGTGTATAATACTATAATCCAACTTTCACAGATACATACTTCCTCCTCCCCTGGCCCAATATTGCTAACATCCATCCATCCATTTTCTATGCCGCTTATCCCTTTCGGGGTCGCGGGGGGGCCGGAGCCTATCTCGGCTGTCAACAGGCGAGAGGCGGGGTGCACCCTGGACCGGTCGCCAGCCGATCGCAGGGCACATACACACACCATTCACACTCACACTCACACCTAGGGGCAATTTAGAGTCACCAATCAACCTAATGAGCATGTTTTTGGTCTGTGGGAGGAAGCCGGAGTATCCGGAGAGAACCCACGCATGCACGGGAAGAACATGCAAACTTCACACAGAAAGGCCTGACCCAGGAATCGAACCTGCGACCTTCTTGCTGTGAGGCACGCGCACTACCTGCTGCGCCACCGTGCAGCCCATATTGCTAACATATTTGAAATATTAAGCATGCAGCTTTGTGCTAAGTGCGAATACTACAGCAGATCATGTTAATAGGATGGACTAAAGCTCAGAACTTTTAAAAGATAAAGTCATGCATGTACACCCAGTTTATATCCTTTGTTATCTGAGTGTGTCTGTGTGTGTGTATGAGGGAGCAAAGCACTAACACTGTGAGGGTTAGAAGTTTAATCCCTATTGGGAGCAACGATGCTAATGATGAATGCACTCACTGCGTGATGAATGCAATGGAACTTAAACATGGCACGAGCGTGCAGTGGCATATGTTAAATAGCTAATTTAAGAGGAAATAGAGGTAAGCCCTTCAAGAATGGCTTCATCCTTGTCTCCAGGTGTTCAATAAGAAGGTTTTGTAGAACACACTGATATCCAGGGATTAGAGATTACTGTCACTACAGTGGATTTCCTTTGGTTGGTTACAAGAGAGGCAGGAGCCCTATGACTATGAGGTCAGAGTAAATATACAGGGAAAAAAGAGAGAAAAGAGAGAACGCCAAAAAAACATACAGCTAAATAAAGGCCCACACATTTAAATGCGTGTTGGGATAAGCAGTAAGATTATCTGCCTATACTCATCTCCAATACAAAGCATCATTTGATACTTAAATATCTCTCCTCACTTACAGTATAGTAAAATAGTAAATGTCACCTCAAATTGTGGCTATGCCACATTGGTTCTTGTTGACTTCAGGAGGAGTTCTGAGTTTTTCCAGTGTGCACAAAGCTTAACAGTATTTCAGCAATCTTCATTTCAGCAAAGATCAAATGCAAAAAAAAAAAAAAAAAAAAAAAAAAGTGCAATGAATATCTGCATACAATCCACTTTTAAGTGGTGGTCTGATAGGAAGCTGGTTACAGATCTGACTTGAACCATATTCTTTTTAAACATATTGTATTTAAATCACGAATATGCTCCCAATTAAAATTCACCTTCTTAGAGGTATCTTTCTGTTGTCAGTCATATACTCCTTCTCTACCACTCCAGCATTATCTGAAAAAGTCTTAAGTGTGCTCTTCATTGGAGCTTCTAAAGGTGGTAGCCACAAAATGACTTGAGCTGCATGAGAGAACAGCAAAACAATATTCATAGCATTCAGAAAAAACATGTCAGATGACTTGTGCAGGATAATCAGCATAATAATAAGTCTCAGGGCTTCACTGCTCAAGTTGCAGGTATGAGCAATTCAGACAGTCAAGGCTGTTTTTACATTAGATTAGTGGTTTTAGTGTTGAGATTAAAGTTATAATTAAAAACAAATGCAGACATTGAAGCGCATGCATTAAAGATAGCCTGACACTGATTTTCATCCATATTCTTATGGAGTAAAAACAGTTAGCTTTGTCATTGAAATCTAATGTATTTGCATAAGAAATACTGTAATGCCACACCAGTGCTGAGGTCCAGTCCTGCGTATCCATTTTATATTAGATCAGTGGTATTTGATATATCATGCATGAATTAATAATTCTGACCTTTAATTACAGTCCTCTGAATTAACTGGCGATCAAGATTTAGGCTTCCCTGGAAGCCACAAGCTGATGCACTTGGCATTAGATTCTGTGTGTGAACTTTCCCTGCTTTGCAGATAAATTAATGGCGACAACAGGTTGGTGTTTTTAAGGCCATTTATTCATTTATGTTATTTAACATTATTCATTGATTAAATGTCAATAAAATATGCATTACTGTACAAATCGGCACTGCTGTGTCTAATTTATTACAGATGAAAAATGGTGAAACAAATATTTCAGTGTCAACAATATTTACCAGGGCACTCATGTATATTTATTCATGTTAACTCATGCTAGCTGGCACCAGTTATGCATAGGTGGTTGCCAAGTAGTTGCCACAAAAGATGAATATAGAAAAGTAGTGCCTTTCTGAAAGGAAGCAGAAAGGGAAGCAGTGCTAATATTTCAATATAGAAAAGATGCATTAACAGTGCTGACACTGTATTTGTCTGTGTAAGTGGTTGAGGGTTCTTAGCCATTGCATTGTTCAGTATTTCTGCACGTATTGTGATGCATTATCCCCAACTTGTAATACATACATTGTGGCTGGGCTATGAATAATCCTATTACACAATGTGCTCTTAAAGCATAATCTTCAATTTGTATTGAGGTCCCAGTTATTCTCTATGGAACTCTGAGCTACTACAACATCTTTGTGGTACACTGAATTTGTCTGAGGCTGTAAGGTCAAGCCATACTAAGCCTATATATGCAATATATGAAATGTAATGCTTTATAATACTGCCATAATTACTGCCATAATTACTGATAAATGCAGTATAATGTTTTCTACTTTCAACTACATGATAGTGTGTTCTAAACAATTTATTACATTTTTGTATACTTATATATTGTATATATTGTATACTTATATATATATTTGGAAAAGGATAATTGATTGATAATTTACATGTATTGGTGTGTTTTAGCATGAAAAGTAGTGATCCTACTGTATTTTTAGCGTCTTAAATGCCACTGGGTTGTTTTCATTCACAGATATTTTCCCATAGATTAGTCGGGTGTCAATCAAGCCACATACAATCAGGTGAAAATAGGGCAAACATGTTGAAACACAAAGATAGCTTGAAAGGAATTTCTTATCCCCTGTTGTATTTGTTGGAGTTCCCTGCTGTTCAGGCAACCTAGTTTTCCCATTTAAATTGGGACATAAAGTGATATATACTTACAGTGCTTGGATATTTGTGTATTTCACTTACAGTATCCTGCCTGTAGACTCACACATTCACAACCAGCAGCACTTGCTTCAAACTCTCTCGCTACGCACAAGCTTACAACACATGTGCTCAAGTCTTTTTCCATCTGCTGCACACTGGCCGTGCTAAGTGTGAAGCAGTAATTGCATAATTTGGACGAGTGGAAAGCTGTGTCTTAACATCACATCAGGTGTGGTTTCCCATTCCAGTGGCAATAGATTCGACAGTGATGGAAAAGCTGTGGCTGTGTGAATGTGTGTATCTGTGCATATGAAACACATGTTCATTTTTATTTGTATTTGTGCTTTGTTGCGATTGAGCAGCCCCGCAGTGGAAACTGCAGCACAAATAGTTTTCAGCAGGTGATGCTGGCACAATGAATACAACACATCTCTGAGTTCCTCTCCCTGTTTGAATGCCTGGAAGCAATAATCTAGCCAAGTCCTCTTCCTACATGCCTATCATTGTTGCTGTCACTCCTCTAGTTGCCTGTCACTTGCATTTTGTGTTTTAAAGCTGTTAATTTATTCATCTTTTTTGCCAGGCACACTGCATTTAATTTGTGATGAAAGAACTGGAGCAGGAGACAAAATGTTCCCATATTATGGTTACATAAAGCTGAACTTTTTTAGTATAATGTATGTATGAAGATGAGATGCCTCCTGGCTTTGGAGGCTTTTATCAGCAGTTTTGCTCAAAAAAAAAAAAAAGAAGAAGAAGAAGAAAAAAAAAACACTTGTCTACTGTAAATTGCAACGCCTTAGATTACAAAAGAAAGCACTGCAGTGCTCATTATGCACACTTTCTTTCTCTGTCCTTTTCATTGTTTTCAAAGACCACAGTTTTTGGCTGTTTTTTTTATTAGTAGTACTCTAAAATTATTAGGCAGATAGTGAGGACATAAATTAACCTTTATGTAGAATTAATTAAGACAGACTCTATCTGATCAGAGTTTGTTGTTGTCATTTAGTGGCAAGGATGGTATTTGGTGCTTCCAGTATTTGTTTAATGCTGCCACAATGAGAGCTGATAGCAAGACAGACTGTGTAAGGATGGATGCTGTCTCATAAGTCAGTCTGCTGACATCAACCATTGGGTGCAGTCAGATTGCTGATCTTAACAGGACAATAGATTTGTTCTGCTCTTTGTTTCGGTGCTATCAATCACAGACCAAGTGAGTGTATGTGCACTGCCTTCAACAGCATGGTGGTACTGGACACAGTACTTGTCGGTGTCAGGATCTGAATCAGTTATTTTGCCCTTGCAAAAATTGAAATGTAATTTGAGGATAACTGCAAACTCCCCATATGGCTGTTTGAATTAGACATACAAAATTACATTCAAATCATATTTTAGGACAAGATTAAGATCTGCACTTTTGTGAGGTTTTATTTTGGGGAACTTGGGGCTTACATTTATAGAAGCCCACACTTATGTCATGTTCTGCAAAACTGGAGAAAAGGATGGCCAATAGACAGCTTTGCCCTTAAATACTTGATTTTTTTAATTGGGTTTTGCTTAATATGACTACACATTGAGACTGAATTGATGCCTTGAAGCATTAATTGGAGCAACATTCTGAAATCTACCCAAGTAAAAACTGAAAATAGGCCATTCTGCATTTTGCCTGAATAACTAAAATCGCTGTAATGCCTTTATTGAAACATTTTTTTAAAGAATTTCTTAATTGCAACTGCTTTCCTTCCAACTCATTGAAATTACTCCTCTTTGACGTCAAAGTAGGTGAGCGCCATGAAGGAAGCATTCCAGGAAGAACTGGTCAGCTGGTGCATAAACTTGTTTTGAGCTGGTTCTGCATGTGACACTAATTGAATTTGCTCATGCAACATCACCTTATTACCATAATAATCAACCCTGCACCCTGATGCTGTCATGCATACTTCTGAAAATCCCAAAGCACCAAGGAATATTTCTTTGATTATAGTTCTTGGTGCATTCGTGTCTCCCGTATTTATTGTTCACTGGCATTACAAGCTGCATCAGGAAGGCTTAAAATATTCCCACACAATCCCCAGATACCCTGTGGGGCTGATGCAGCACCTGTCGCCAGGATGAAGTGTGTGTAAGTTACTTTGATGGGAAAGATGTCAGCAGTGCAGTGTAGCTCTGCATATAACCACTCAAAAGACTATACTGCTTAGAGATCCATCCAAAATACTGACTGTCTATTACAGTCAGCACATATATATACAGTTTCTTGGCATCCCCTGTCAACATGGGTACCACTGTCTCCTTTGATGATCGCTTACTATCAGAAGTACACACATTATTGGACATATGTACACTGCTTAGCTGTCAGATTGCTGAAGGCATAAATACAGTCCCGACTGCTACCAATCGAATGTGTACAGCAAAGGTCATTTCTGAGTTTGTGAGACAGAGCTCTCTCTGTGTGAAGATGCAGAATGAAATTTGTCATAATATGAAGGTGCCTCCGTTGCAGTTCTTTTTTCTTCTTTATGAGATGAAATAATTGCAATCCACAAATTTGCCTTTATAACCAGAGCTGTGAAATGCATTTCAATCAGGGGAGAGAAGCGATTGAAGTAAAGATAATTGTTTATTATGACCTAAGTTAAGTAAGTGTTATCAGAAAGTCTTTGGTGCTTAGATTCTACAGGGAGAGTCTGTAATCAAGGGGCATCGCCCTGAGCAGCCGCAAGATTAACACCTCCCGTGGATTCCAGACACCAGTGGTGGTGGTGGTGGCTGATGACTCTCTCTCTACTGAGGCAGAGAGAGAATCAAAGTTAAATAAACAGCACAAAGAGGATTGGCTCACAATGAAGATCGCTGTGCTATTGGATAGACTTGACCAGCTGATGAGAACAGCTGATATCTTAATAATCCAACATGGACAACAAAGAAAACTGTATCCTGTCTGTCTCACCTTCACACATCTGCAACAGCACACTGATAGATATAGTTCAGAGATGCAGTAGTTTAAATCTTGCCACACCATTTTGTCCTCGAGGACAGTCCTGATACCTGCTGGTTTAAATGCTGGCATCCCGGTCTTTGATAATATGTTTTCCTACTGCAACCTGCACAATGCACATTCACAAAATAAAACATGATGAGATCAAATAAAATACACACTTGTACTAGAAATATTATTTAAAATGGCTGCATTCAACGGTAAAGCCAGTGTAGTCAGGGGTATGCTTGCAAAATGAGGGGACGGCGTCTGAAAGGAGCCACTTCATGTAAAATGCCCTAAAAACAGCAAACTCTCTCACATTCTAGACTGAAAGAGATGTTGGCGTCTGTAATCATTCCCCCTGTCCAACCTGGAAGTAAAGTGAGCCCTTCATAACAAGAGTACACTGTAAAACAAGGAGGATTAAATCCACAGTTTTAATAGAACAGCAGTCTGAGTTAGAACATAACATTGTGGCTTCCAAAGTTACTGTTTTTTTAGATCACTATATTGATTTTTTTAATAGTCCAATGATTTGTTCTGTGTGGTTTCAGTAACTGGTGATGTTTTTAGAACTTAAATATAAAATCTCAAATATTGAACATTATTAAATTAGACTCATGGCCTCCTGTAGCTCTCGTCCTAACTCAACATTGTCTTCCTGGTCAAGACAGAACAGCAGGAAAGGTTATATGAGCAGAATCCTTATTGCTTTCTCATATGTTCGCAATAAGTACAGCAAAGGAACTCTTGTTTGTGTCAGAATGCACCATAACTTGAGCAATGGGAGCCATAATGCTCTCAAGTGTTTTGCCTCTCTCTCTCCTCTCTTTATGGCTGTCTGCAGCAGCTTGTCAGGTTGTACATTTGGACTGCAGGGGATGGGAGTAAAACACAAAGTCTGCATTATCTAACACCATACCTTTAATTATCTATACGATAAGAAAATAGAATAGATCTGTTTTTTAATTGTTTTATTTTTCCAACCTCTTGAAGCTTTTCATGCTACCACAGGGCTTTTAGAGCACCACTCAATGTAAATAAAATGAAGCCCACATTTCTCCTCACACAACTCAAATTGAGTGTGACTACCATGCAGGAAAAGCACAAGTCAATCAATGCCCTTGGCTGAAGGAACACCAGATGTCTATTAAAAAAAAATAAGCGTTAACTGTGGAAAACATTGTATAATTTGAGCTGCAGCTCTCCTCTGCTCTCACCTGAAATCAAACATCCATTTGTCCTCACACATCTCCAATTGATTGTGACTGACTGAGCTGTTTGCATCCTTTTTTTTTTTTTAACTTGGAAAAAAACCCAGCAGGTGTAACAAAGCTAAGCAGTGTCCCTCTGGAGAGAAAAATATTCTACGAGACTGTTACATTATCTCCAACCGTGGGTCTTTTGCACACATTTCCTTATTAACATTAACAGATAAAGCTTTAAATGCAAATTGAGGGCTAATGTTAGCATGGCTACAAAATGGAAGCTAACATTTGAATTAACTAGTTCAATCACTTACTGGCAGAGGCACAGATTATTTAATCCACGATCATCATGTCTTTCCTTCAGCATCTTGTGAGGTTGTACGTCTGGACCATGGTACGGCGGTGAAACACAAATTCTGCATTTATCTGAGGAAAAAAAAAAAAAGAATAGAGGCAGCAATTTATTTACAAAATAATACGGATCCATTTTTCCAACTTCTTGAAGCTGTGCCAGAGCTTTCAGAGCACAAGTCAATGTAAATGAAATTAAGCACTGTTTTTCCCTCACATCTTGAGTGTGACTACCATGAAGAGCAAGCAAAACAGAAGTCAATCAGTGCCCTTGGCTGGAGGAACCCCAGATATTTATTTAAAAAAAAAAACAAAAAAAACAAAAAAAACAAAAAAACATCTGACATGAAGCACTCAGTTGTCCTCACACATCTCCAAATGATTGACTGGCTCAAGTTGCTTACTGGCAGATTAACTGAATAAGATCTTAGCAGAAATAATGTATCTGAAGAGAGCATCTGAAAATTTGATGGAGTTTTCTGCACAAAACATCATTTCTTCCATTCATCTCAACATGACTGAGATTTAAATGCCTGAAGATAAAATGAATCAATCCTACCAGACTGAAATAGAAATATCAGTGAAGTGTGTCGTAGAAACTAACTGCATATTTGTAAAGTGAACCATCCTTTTTTCAGTGTATGAATGATTTTGTTAATCCCTCTTTCTACTGATACACTAAATATGAAGTGATAGATTTCTTTCCACTGTAATGTGGCTTTGATGGGCTCATTCAAACGCTGAAAGCTGACCTCTGCTCTGCTGCTCTGGAAGATGCTGATGATTCAATCAGATACAAAGGTCTGATTATTATTATTATAACCATTATTCTTATTATTCCTCAAGGCAAAATCTTAATCCGTGTTTTATAATCCTTTTTTCCCCTCTTTTTACATTAATTAGGTAGAGATAATCAATAAGCCCATCATGGCTTTTCCCCTCCCTGCACGTTGTTTTTTATTGTTGTTTGTTGCTTTGTTTGGTTTTAATCTGCACTAATGAACTCAAACTTTCAGCTGACATCATCAAAGGAGGCACTTTATTTCATCGCTGAGTCCAATATCAAGAGAAACCAGAAGACCACAAAATCTTTTCCATAATCCAAACACAGAGATTTTACTTTGGCTTTGCTTTGTATTCAAAGAAAATTCAAATAAATACTATTTTAAAATTTGCTGGAAAAAATTATCCCCCACACACATATTGACAGTGTCTGTCACATCACTGCACATTTCAGGCCCATTTTCCATTTGATGCAGTATGTCTGTGGTTGGTAAGGGGGCAGCGGGTTAGACCCTCTCAGCTCTGTGTACTGATGTGCACTAAAAAACATTGACAAATGGCTTTTGATGAAAGCAGTGGATGGCAGACTCCATCTCCCCGCTGCTCCCCAGAGTGGTCAAGAGAGCAGAGCATTAAGTGAGAGCTGTACGTCACTGCTTACACACTGTTGCCCTGCAAACACTGATGAGTGAAAGCTTGAATATGAACAAGCACCAATTTTCACTGACTGAATAACATTCAGCTGTGGTATTTTTCGTTTGGATTTTCAGCCTTGGGTCATTGTGATTTCTGGCTTATGGCATTGTAATTGCGCCTGTCTCTTCCTGTCTCATTCATCGTGGTAGAATACAGCAGGACTCCTCCACAGACTTGCAAGCCACAACCCTCCCTGAGATTGCCTGGGCATAGTCAAACAAGTCTGAACATTTGCACACTCAAGTCTATCGGGAGAAAGAACAAAGCAAACTATTCATTCACTCAAACTATTCATGTTTCAATAATTAGAGAAGTGCATTGTTAAACACGTAAGCCAGCATGTTGCGTTGTCCAACCAACACATATCTGCAGGAACACTGGTAAATATCATTTCCCTACCATGCTGCATGAATCAATATGGACTTAAAGGCACTTAAAACCTTTTTTTTCAGCTTCTTATAATGAGCAAATGATCCTATGTGACAATATTTCTAGATATGTGTTCTTCTCTGTTCTTGCTTTTGTCAGCAGGTTATTAAATCTGCTCAAAGCACTTGCTTTTAATGTGCTTACTATGTTTGATTCTTATTTAGTCATGAATATTTCAGACTATCGAAAAAAAAGTTTTCAGGGGCTTTTAAAATGATGATTTTCATTTGTCAGATTTTTGTGTAGTTTAGTTTAATTGTTTGTTTGTAGGTCTTACACTCAACATCCTGCATGTATACAGTATATGCATATCAGTCATGTCCATGACTGTCCCAACCACATATAGAATAATATTTAGTATATATATATATATTTAGTATATACTTTTTCGTATGTAGATATACAAGAATTTGTGACTTGAATGAGGATTTTCTACCTAGAGAACATACACTGAATGTCTCTGTTGGTCAGCAAGGGCAAATCTGCATCTACAAAAATATGCAGCATAATAAAACAGACTGGACCTTGAGGCTCCAGCCCATTCCCCTGATGCAGCTCTGCTCTGCCTCAGAGCTCCCCAACGCCAATATGTCGCTTCCTCTTAGATAAGGATTGGAGCAGAAACGCAAGAGGGGCATGGCTATCGGCATGCACTTTCAGTCCAGAGGACTTCGGGCTGTTATGAGTGGTCCTGGTCTGCGTCATGGAGAAGGATGAGTATAGTGTAACTCACTTCTTTACACCAGCATGTCTATGTCAATCATGTAATGGCTCCCTGCTCCAAAACTCCAAACAGTGAGAGGAAAGATAGATGTAGCTAAAAGAAAGTGAAAAATGAGCAAATCATTTCACTCTTGGCTCTCTCTTGGAGAACAGTGCAGCAGTCAGCAGATGTTTGAGAGAGCGGGGTTATACATAGAGCAGTGGACACAGATTGTCCTAACAGTCCATGGTAGAAGGATAAGCCGCAGCTGGTGGGTGATAAAGGCACCAAGCACAAGATTTTTGAGGCACATGTACTCAGGTCGAACTTGAGACACACAATCAGTGGACACACAATCAGTGGACGTTTATTAATTTTCGTGAACCTTACAGAGAATATGAATGGGCAGTAGAGGGGGGTTATGTTGCAGGACTGGTTTCATGAGTTTCTCTGGAAGTTTTTAAGGTTTCTACCAAGAAAATGTATTATCATTGGAGTACACTGTTGCTGACAAGAATTCAAAATGACCACCCATCCTGTAATATGGAGAAAAGTGCCACCCTGCATTCGCCACCTTTCAAGATTATGGTGTGTGTCTTACACACAGTTTAATTTTGCAAAGATGCATTGTTAGGGAAGTATTGCTTTAAGACTCTGCCAGAAAGACTCAATGTCATCACTCTTAATTTGCCTAAACAAGAGGAAATTTGCAGAGTATTGAAAGCTAAATAACAACTAAAGTAGCTTTGTGCACTGACATTAGAAAGAGAATTTCTATGACTATTCTATAGAGTTACAACAGCTCTCTCTCTCTCTCTCTCTCTCTCTGTATACATACATATTTTTTGCTGCCATTTTCCTTCATCTGTTCACGTACTCAGTCAGTACTTTCCCCCTTTCACTCCCCTGCCAGCCAGGCCTACCTGCACACTCGCCTGATCACACACCTGAGCTTCATTCCCAATCAGTCTAGTATTTAAGCTGCTCTCCCACACTCACTCAGGCCCAGACGATTCTTTGTTTCCATGCAAGACTCTCTAGCAATTACTGTTGGACTGATCAAAGCCGCCTGCCTTTGACCCAAACGTCTGTTCCCCTGTTCACCGATAAATATATCAACCTTTTGTCACTGACCACGAGTCTTGCCTTGCACTTCCTGGATCTTTGCTTGCCT
Organism: Chaetodon trifascialis; assembly: GCF_039877785.1. Classification (NCBI taxonomy): domain Eukaryota; kingdom Metazoa; phylum Chordata; class Actinopteri; order Chaetodontiformes; family Chaetodontidae; genus Chaetodon; species Chaetodon trifascialis. Next base: position 16,893,462 of record NC_092065.1, on the reverse strand, counting down.
GTGACAGTTTGATGTTTGGTTCACCAAACGTTTAAAGAGTATCTGTATTCCATTGAGAGACTGTGTTTCCGAGCTGATCATTGAACTTCATTGTTGCTTGTGTAAATACTGTATATGTATATCAACAAGCAGCAAATGCACAGAGCAGCTGCCTGACTCATGGTGCCACCTGATCCTTGCCTACATATTAGTGTGTTTTGGTTTATTCAACAGTGCTGGAAGTGTGGGCCACAGACAACAGTGATATCATTATCAAAGTACAACAGCAAGAAGTATCAGGATGGGTTGATATTTCTGAATGATAGCATTGCCTGTTTGACCAAAGAGATGTGCCACATTAGATGCATGTTGTGTTGCAGTGTGCCTTTACTTAAGTGTTTTAAGTGCTCTCTTGCCAATTAAGAAAATGCATACATAAACATAACATGTAATGTGCTATGTCAGTTATCACTGACACATAAAAGCATTTACTTTTGCATCCAATTTTTAGGACCAAGCCACATCTACTTTTATATCAAGGTAATTCTGAAAAGTTTAACACACGCGAGGAACCACTGAAACGGTGCAAGAATTCAGGGGGATATACTATAGAGCAAGATCGACATGACCAGTCTTTGTTTGTGTGAGCTGCCGCCACAAACCTAAAACCCCAATCAGAGGTAATGTCTGCATTTAGGTCTGACACATCCCATAATGAAGGATACGTGGAAATCACTTCAGTTTTTGGCCACATCAACGTGAAATTATTTTTACTGATTGAATATTATCTGTGATGAATACCAATAGGCTAATCAATTCTCTAATTGGTGTTCTGCGGTATCAGCAGTGTAAAATAGACTTGGCAGCAATTTAGGACCAAGCATCAAGACATAAACCAAAGTAGTTTTTACGCATTCACGATTATTTTTATTGTATGAGATAATATGAGAAGATATGCTCTGCGAAGTTTTACATTACCTGAAGCAAATGAAAAAATTATTTTCTGGATGCATTTCGGTTCCCATTGCAAAAAAACCCATACAGTGATGCATACAGTTTGTACTGCTGTAAGTACACGGCTTCTGTCAGTGACATTACTAACATATGGTTCAGCAAGTTTGCATATATGACATATTCCCTCAGCTGAGAATATATTGCTCATAGAGAATGTCGTCAGGAAAAAGGATTAGTGAAAGGGGGATGCTTTTGTAGTCAACTTAATTTGGTACTCCGAATATAAGCACCAAATTAAGGTATGCAGCATAAGTTTACAATCTAGACAGGTTAAAAGAGCCACCTTGGTGACATTGAAAACTCTGGCTTTAGGCTTAACATACCTTGCTAACCCATTAATCTTGCTTCGTAGTACACCCCTCAGGTGTCATGAAGGTGTTTCTTTGTCAACTGGAAACATAGCACCTTCATTTTGGAGTAAAGACGGAAAAGAATGCATGATACAGAACTGTAGTAATACAGTTGCAGTACCTTCCTTGATGCTAATGCCATGCAGAGAGGGCAAAACTTCTCTGGGGACCCTGCCAGCCAAAGACAAAGCACCAAACCTAGGGACTGTCCTTGGAAGTTCTGGTCACCCTACTAGAATATTAACTCCTCATTTGTTCCCCTTCATCCATTACAAAGAAACGTGTAGCCTTTGCATGAAGCAGTACTTGCAGCAAAATGTATGATTTCACCAGAATTGCAGTTTCTGCTTTGATCCAGATTATGTTGCAGAGACCACTTGTTCTATGGATGCCTAAATTCAACTGAAATACACTGTGAGCAGTTAGTCTCAAGTTGAACCGTGGTCAATAAAAGGTTTAAAGCCATCCAACACAAAGAATGACAGTGATGCCTGAAGCAGTGTGTCACTCAAGTGAGACACTCTAAACTACCAGCCAGAAAAGAAACAGCCATAGTGGCCATATGGCCTCAGACTAATTAGGATCGGAGCAGAGGAGAAAGTCATATGGGTAGTCAAAACAGCAAAAGTCTGCAAATGGACAGGGTGTGATGGATGGGTGAAACAAGATCAGAACTTTCACCAGGGAGACATGTGAAAACCCATGTGAAACCAAAAGTAGACTTCAGTTACACCGTATATGTAACAGCAACATGCTTAATTTAACACAAACCATATTTTCCTAAATCTAACCTAGTAGTTTTGTTGATTAATGCTGACCAAGTACTTTTAGGGCGTAAATCCAATCAACACAATTTAACCACATATGGCTGAAGGCCTGGTACAATGAAGGCCTGGTACGCCTGTCACTAGTACTCTCCAACGCTACCATTGATGCATGTCATTGTGGGAGTCATTGGCAATCAATCTATTCAGTCTTTTAGCCATGGGAGCTTGATGAAAACGATACCTGCTTTATGAATGTTAAGAAAATCCACTCTCTTCAACTTGGTGTATTTCTCACTTTCTCTGCCTCAGACAGAAATGCTAATATTGTCATTATAAACGTCAGTTTTGTGCTGCCATCTTTTCCTTCTTCATTCTGGACTGCTGGCTGAACTCTAATTACACTAATGGGGACTGACACAGGTGTAACATATCAGCAGTCTTAGATGAGCCATTGCTCACTGCTTGTGATTGCTAAAGCATGTGTCATCACCGTTGCACTCCTCTTGTCTTTCTCGTTATCCCCGCCAGTATGTGAAACTTCTTGCAATAACCATTCTGATTATCATAAAATTACGTGTAATCTCTGTACCGACACTGTTTTGAAACTGTACATGCTGCACATCATCACTTTCCCACAGCTTGAAAAATTAATTATTTCTAATTATAGTGCTTTTACATTGGTTACCTTTAGAATCACTCTTATGTCTTTCCAGTTTGTGCTCAATATTGCAATCAGGCAGAACAACATTTTGAGAGTGCCAGGCTCATCTCTGCATAAATCAAGGCTGCTACCATTTTAATGGCGACCTTAAACCTAAATTGTACAGGATTAGATAAAGTTGCTATATTTACCCAGTTTTTTTTGTTTTGTTTTGTTTTTTCTCCACAGAATCATTGCATAGTCAGAGAAATCAATGCCTTGTGGGATGTTTTTATTTTTTATAAATCTGCAAAGTGGGAACTCATTCAAGATTTAAAATAAAATACTGATCGTTAATTACAAGGTATCAAAGGAATTGGTAAAGTGAGCCTGCTTTGAAAACAACTTCATAATAGTTTTTGAGAGGAGAATGTTTATTCAAATGCCAAGTGATGTTTTCGCAGCTTTAATTTTGGAGTTTCAGGACTGAAATGTCTGCCATTTCACAGAAGTGTTAATATCTCTGACACCTGGAAATAAACTGACTCATCATAACTAAGTCTCACATCCAAGTCCTCTTATGCTGAGCACGTCCCCCGTAGATCAGGTTGTATTTTCAAGAATGTCCAGCTTATGTGCTGCACTTACACCAGACCTCAGGAGAGTCGCCAGAGGCAGATTGCACACAATAACTCAGCAAGACACAGCACAGCAGTAAGAGCCATGCAATGCGAAGACTTTCATTTGCATCAACATACGACTGTGGCTTTGTTTGCCAACTCCACTCTGTGACTTGCGATAAGCGCACATAGCTAAAAACAGCTGGATTAGATGTGCCTCATATTGATATGAGGCTTCTCACCTGTTTCTGTGTTTGCTTGTTTATGCATGCTTGTCAGGGAAACATTAGAAAACAAAGAACAGAAGGCAGAACCAATCTCTATTTAGAATATTTCTTAAACCTTTAAGAAAAGACAGCCTTGGAGCACAAAATATAATACCATTTGTCCTTGAGAGACACTGCGTCATACATCTTGTATTTTATATGAGCTCATAAGCTTTAGTCAATTTTGTGAAAGTAAGCATAAAAACCTGCATGATGACAGAGAGAGCATTGCAACCCAATTTCTGCTATATCCAATTAAGGGGGATAATTAAGTATTAGTGATAAATAACTGCTCTGATTGATTCTGGGTCAACACAGGGGTTTTTGTTATTCTTTTATTTTTTTTGGACACTCATGTTGGCAGCCCTTCAGTATATAATAATGTTATTTATATAGCACTTTCCTTAATGAGGTTACAAAGTGCTTTACAAGAAAAAAAAAACTGCAGATAAAAACAAAAACAAATAAAACAACACAGGCATCACAAGATACTGGGACAAAATAAAGCTAAAAAACTGAAAATGGCAAGAGTGCGATAATAAAACCCAGCAACGTATTAAATATTCATTAACGCTTTCCTATAAAAACAGGGGATCTGAAAGACGCTAATGATGTACCCCGTCTGATCTCAATAGGCAGAGTGTTCCACAGTCTGAGGGCTCTAACTGCAAAGGCACGGTCACCTTTGGTCACAAGCCAGGATCTAGGAATTACCAGCAGACCGATCAAAAGGAACGCCCAGGCACACAGGGAGGCAGTACTGATCGCAGGGCTGGGAACAAACAACAGGCTTATACAGTCCACTTTCACAGTAAGTGTTCAGAAAACTCTCAGATGCATTAAGCATATTAACTAATCCTTTTATATACCTGCATTCAGTTTCAAAATGCAGAAAAAAGTCAACAATAGAAGCTCAGGGAAACCCAACAGAGAGTTCTCAAGTGTAAAGTCAATACAGCTGCATTTGTGTAGCCCTTATAACCCTCCTCGGAGGGGTGGGAATGAATGTACTGCACTGCAGATAAATCTTACCATAATATGTGCCCTGAATTGGATGGTGAATTAAATTAAAACACTTAGTGGCATGTATGTATGATGATCACAAAGGTGAAGCAACAAACTCCAAAAAAGCTTTCTCGTATAAACTAAATGCAGTCAGCTGGATCTTCATAAGCAAGTACAATGAGTTTTTGATTTTAAAGTACACTATGTGTCTTTAGCAGCTGTGTTGGAAAGTACACAGATTACTTTTCTGTTGTAAGGATGCAGAGAGAAAGTAGAAAGTAGTAGACATTCCCTGATGCATTCGCAATGTTCCAGTTTCTTTCCTGTTATGCACCAGTGGACGGTATCCAAGCTTACAGTAGTTTCAGTGCACATGCGTAGCTCAGCTAGCTAGATGGTGGTAAGGATACTCTGTATGTCGTGGAGGTTTTTTGAATTGGGTGGGTGAAAGGGACAAGACCATCACAGTGAAATTCAAACTGTGCCTTGGTAATCAGTGTGCGTCAGCTGTGAAGAGCTCTACTTCAAAGCAGCTGCAAGCTAAGCACAGCTCCACGATGCACAGGTACTCTCAGTTTCTATTTACTTTCATGTACAACTTTTTTTATCGCAGCTGAATCGCAAAAAGAACCCCGCTAAGATGGACATACACTCTAAGTTCTCAGTCTGTTTCTGACCTGATTTTTGAGCACCACAACTCATTTTAAAGTCAGGCTGACGTTCAGCTTCGTCGGGCATTGTTTGCCCTGCAGTGTAGAGGAGGGAGCGACGACCAATCATAGCCAGATCAGTTGCTTCTGACTGGTTGTTGGACGTTCCGATAAATCCTTGACATGTGAGAAATTTTGGTCGGCCGTCGTCAGGCTTTCGCACAGTTGAAGCAGAACCACGAGTCGACTGGCCAACATCTATGCCTTTTTTCTCACTGCGTCTGTGTTGAAAGGAAAACAGAACGTCTGAATGTGCCGTGGCAACACAACACATCATGTGGACAGAAAATATGGAGGCCCCCTCCTCCTGTCACAAGCGATACGAACGAGACAAACTTTGGCAGGAAATAGCAGCTGATCTACAGCTGGATGGTAATGTTTTTTGCTTTGATATCGCCATCTATCTTATTAGCTTGTTGGTGACTATAGTATGTGTGTCTTCTGATACAGAACAAAGTTGAGTCAATACATTTAAAGGTATTCATACAATACGTTTAGCCCATTTTATTAACAGGAGAGGCTACTGGTGAAGATCTTTTCTCACCGAGAACAATTTGGAACCGCAGTGAAACCTTGATTTTGAGATTATTAAAGTGTTTGGGAGAGTCTGTCGCAGTATGTGGGCATCCTAGGTGAGACATTTCCAATAGCTGTTTCACTAAGCTCTCTGACATTGAGGAATACTAAGGTGTTTGTGTCAGTGTTGTTCTACATGTAAAGAAAGAGATAGATCATGTTTGCTTCAGGTTGTTGCTGTAACATTCTGGATTGTGGTTGTGTTGTTTCAGTTTCCTGTGTTTTCCGCCTTTCATCAACCACACCTGCAGCCACTTACTCACCTGCCCCTGATTACCTTCCTTTTCTGTGTGTGTGTGTGTGTGTGTGTGTGTGTGTGTGTGTGTGCGTGTATTACATATATATATATATATATATATATATATATATATATATATATATATATATATGTATATGTATATATGTGTGTGTGTGTGTGTGTGTGTGTGTGTATACACATACACACCAGCTCCTCATGTCTTTGCCAGATTATCTTTGTTCCCCTTGAGCTAATTTTCTAGGATCTGCTTTTTCTCCCCGTGTGATTTTTGTTTGATTTTTTTATTTCAAGGATTGCCTTATTCCCTGTCTGTTTTTTGGTAGCCTTTTTGAATTCCTTGTTTTTTTATTTGCTTTTGTTGGACTAGTAAAGACAGTGATTTTTATTTGAACCTCACTCCGTCTCCTGAGTGTTTCTCTGCACCTGAGTCAAGTTTACTAGAGCCGTTACAGTTGCGGCATTACTAATTTCATGTCTCCTTATGCACAATTGCTTACCACAAATGATGATATGAATATTTGCTCAGTTTTTAGTAGTTAAAAAAATATTACTCTGCATGTCGAATGGTAAGTCTCGCTGATCTGTTATTTCGTTCTCTTCGTAACTCCTTGCTTCAGCAAATGTTCAAGCTTAACAGCCAGAGTCTGAGAGCAAGAAGATGTGACAGTGAAAATGTTTGCATTCGTATCACCTAGTTATTAATCCATATTCCGCCTTGCCATTTGTCTTTCAGTCAATTACTTCATTTTGTATCATTCTTCCAGCTGTTTGCATTATTCCTGTTCACATCACCAGTAGTTTGTTCTTCTTTTTTCTCTTTTTCAGTCGTCACTGCTTTTTAGTCCTCTGTTTTCTAATTACATTTTTTTCTTTTTCAAATATTAGAAGTGAATAAGACTACTGAGCAAAAACAACAGATCTCTCCTTTGAGGTTACACTTTCAAAGAGAGAAACAATCCTGTCAAACATCTTTTCTGCTTTGTCTCAATTTGGTTAGAAAGACAAATATGTTGGCAGTTAAACAGCAGTGATTTAATTGGGCACTTCATTGTGCACCTAACAACACTACAGGGGACTCAGTAAGTGAAATCTGAAGAGGTATTTGGGTTCGGGCGGTGCAGCATGTTTATGTAGCTCTGTGGTTCTCTCCAAATCTGCTTAGTGCTGCTGTGTACACAAACGCAATTCAATAAGCTTTGGAAACTGGATTTAAGAGATATACAGTACAATCCAATATATCTTTACATGAAAGTAAAATTTAAATAATCTCCTTTTTGTCATTGTGTTGTCCTGATGTAATGAACTTCTCTTGTTACAGATAGAATGATATACAAGAATACTAAACAGTGTAAAGAAGGGAGAAAACATTTTTGTTTATGTCAGATTGTGTTTTGTTTGGGGCGATAATCCTTGCCATTCCAACCATTCATCAATTCTCTGCACTTAATCGTTCCTTCAGGGCCACAATGGGGGCCCAGCGTGTACTGCTCAGTGAGAGGAATGGAAACACACCTGGTTGCCACTCTATCGCAGGTTTCATACGTGGAAAACCACATTCACTCTCATACCCACGGGTAAATTCACACTAACACCTACCAGCAATTCACTTACTCACTGACTTACGCGTCTTTGGACTGTGGGAGGAAACCAGAGCAGCTGGAGGATACTCAGGCTTTGTGCAGTATTACTGTGAAAGCCATAGATAGTCTTAAGCTGGTAGACAGGGGAAATAATAAGTCACAATAAAGGGTTCTCTCTTCAACATGTCAGCACTCATATGAGAGCAATCTGGAGCTCATCTGACTGAACAGAGGGCATGTCGTATTTACCACAACATGTTCAGCTCCTGACCAGAGGCAACATCAAGGACTGATAATGGTCAGTCATCCGGAATACCTCAACACTCACATGGACACTTGCAATGTCAAGGATGTGGGAGCATTTTTACGGTGTGTTGCATAAAATGTGACATAAACTATTTTTATTGAAAGGAGAGAATACTTATATTTAATCTTGTTGGAATTACTTCGGGGAATCATTTGTATAAATGGATGTAATGATTTCTGAGTGTGAGGGCACACACACAGTGAGATCTGTGCAGATCCGTTCAAGCTTCAGTGCAAGTTCAGTCCCACAACTCCTCTCCATTCCACTTTGCTTTATTCTTCAGATGGCTATCTTGTCTTCATCTGGCAGTATTACATTACAATAAACTTGAATGTAATTCCCTAACAAATGCACCTTTTCACTAACAAATGGGTAAAAATTGAATAACACAGTGTGTGCCTATACAGATCACCGCCATCCCTTAACATTTATGAATAACTCATATAAATGGATGCATTTGACTCAGGGCATTAAATGAGTGAACAATGTCTGGTCACATGCAGCATGAGAAAGAAAACCACTGTTTTGACAATGCTGACAATCTGTTCATTCCTCAAAAGCACTGGTGCATTTTCTGGCCTGAAAAAAATGCAGTGCATGGTAAATTCTCTGGATTATGCCCAAAAATAAATAAACACATCACAACCTATTTCTCCAGTACGGTGTTGAGGCCAATTCAATTACAGGCAAGCTTGTCCACTAGAGACGAATGCAGCTCTTAGCCCCGTCACTGGAGGTGAATTCTATGGAGAGTTGAGCTCATTTTGGTAGGTACCCTCAGGAGACCAGGTACTGAAAACCCGAGCCTCCCCAAAACTTTTGCAAATAAATAGTTTTCTTACCTTTAGCACTGTCATTTATTGAAGTGTTGATTTCTTCCAGAGGACGTATGGCCTCCAATAAAAGGATTTCAGAGGATACAAAATATAAAGAGGCTGTAGTTGTATTCTATGTGTAGCACTGTTACATCTTTTCTTTAACATCGCAGAAGAATTTTAAACAAGTTACAAGGACATATCAGAAAGGATATATTACTATATGTTATTATTATAGTATTAGCAGTAGTAGTATTCTGTTGTTCTTGATACTTGATGTGGAATGCTGCAGATGTATTTCTTTATACACAGTTGCTATTTATTCTAGCATAAGACACATAGTTTACACATTTACATCTACATAATTCCTACTCTTTATTATTTAGGGTTTCATATTGTTGTATAGTGTACATATTTTTATATATTCTCTAAATATTTCATATTTCCTTTTTCTGTGTAATTACAATAACAATAGGAGCAACTCCAAGTGATCCAATTGCCGCCTGGGATCAATTAAGTATTCTTATTCTGATGACAATCAGACAGTACTGAAGTACTAGCTTTAGAAAATTCAAGCATGATACTTTAGAGGAATCAGTCCAAACAACCTTGCCCCCTGCGCACTGCTGACCACACTCAAATGGTCCTGGAGGCTGAAGAAAAACATGAGAGAAAACAAAATGTTAGGCATCTAAACTACAGTTATACTCCCTGGATCCTCAGCAGACCCTGTGTGAAAGTACAAGGTCAAGAATATTATGTCAACATATCCTGCGATGTTCTTTCAAAAGCATAAGATCGCACCATTCCACCAACTCTTTTCATTCAATGTGTGAGTGGGTGGATCATCTACTGCTGTGACTTCCTGGGGTTTAGCATTCATGACCAAGTGGTAGCCGACAGAAAAAAAAAAAAAAAAAAAAGACACATTTTGGAGAGTTTGGAGAACATCTATCTTGTATCAGAATGCAAAATTTAATATTAGTTTTTTTAATCAAAACTGAGCTAGAGTCATTTTTTCCTTTAAAATCGTTGCTTTCAGTGATGTCTTACAAGAAATTACCTCACAATCCCAAACCTTACATGAGTTTCCAGTATTAGAAAGTTCTATAACCTGCTCTAACCCCATTTAAAATGTGATTGCATTTTGATATTTTATATTGTGAGCTATCGGCAATTTTGAACAAAGAAAGAGATTTTCACTGCATATGAATTTGACTGAATATTAAAACTTTATAACCCAATATAAAAAAAAACATTCAGATCACACACAGAACCTTATAATTACAAGGCCACAAATTATACATCTGAATTGCATTGTGCAGTTGTGTTGCAGTGCTGAGTTGCCTGGTATTACAGACTGTAAAACGCCTCTGTTTGCAGGAGATAACACTGCGTACGTGTTTGTTTGCCTTATTGGTAAACACACTACATTACCAGGTATGGCAAAAAAATAATCTTTTATAATACAGGTAAGCAAACATTTGGAAACACAAAGGTGCACATGGCTGCATATATGTTCAAAAAAACCTGAGGACACAGAATGTCACACTACTTCCACCAATTCTAGTGAGACAGAATAGCCATTATTCACACAAGAGGCTGCTTGTAAGATGTGAGCATATGGTTAATTTACACATTCAGACAAACAACAAATGTGACTGTGTTTCTGATGAGAACAGCCTTGCTTGAAATTAAACATTTAACAGCACCCTTTAACACTGACAGCTAGTGTTGAAAGCAACAAGACATAGAGTCAAAAGGAAAAGGAAAAGGCGGTGTTACTAATGTCTGAGTTTGTGAGATGGTGTGAAGTTTGAAAGTGCTCCCCACGTTTGTGTGGCTGTCCAGGCCAGGTGAAGTAGACACTAAGTAACCCATAGATGTAAAATGAGAGAGTGTGTTTGTCTGTCAATATGCCGGGTCTGCAATAGACTGCCAACCTGTTCATGAAGCCTTTCACTGAGGTCATGCTTGGATAGCTGTTAAAGTAGTTACAAAGCAGTGATAGATGATGGATGGATGTATTAATAGATGAATACATGGGCCTTTTATTGTTGAGGATTTGAGAAATTTTGAGAAAAGTAGCTAATGTCATTCTTTCCAGAGCCAACACATGCAATCTTTCCCATACTTTAAACAATCATATGTGTTACATCCTGTTCTGTGTTCTAGTGTTGACAAATCAATGACCTCCAGCCTTTAATTATGTCCAAATCTATAAACAAACTTCTTTTACTTTATTACAACAAAGGAATATTGGCATTCACCTGTGTGACATAATTAATCACAGGGTTACAAAATTTTGGAAAAAGCTTCAATAAACAATCACGAAAGCGTAGTGTTTATTGGAAAGATTTGACCTTTTCACATGATTAATGACTTCATTATGGTTTTAGGCTTTTGTGATGACAATCCCAATTACATTACTGTGTCCTGTACATCATCATTTTCATTTGTTTCAATTAAAGTGAGTGTGTTGACCTCCCATTTTTGTTTCAGGGGAAAGCATTTTATTATTATTATTTTTTTTTTATTTTTTTTTTTTTTTTCATGGATGTTTAACTTAAGTTTGATGTAGTGTATGCCACCGGCAACTGTTTGCTGTGTTTAATGATTTACCACACCCATGCTGTTCCCTAGATGGAACTAGATTAACTGCCCCCTGAGGTTTTTTTTTTTTTAAGTGTTTCAAGAAAGCATGTTAACTCCTGCAATGCAGGCTATTTTTTTAGTAGATATACCTCTGTTGTAACAAAGTAACATCATTTATTCATGAATTTATGTGAGGTCACAACCTCGGGCAGCAATTTCTGGCCATCTGTACAACTTGCTACTGTATTTACTGACCTACTGTAGGGATTGTTACACCTGAAACTGACACAGGTGCACAGAGGTGACTTTGACAGAGATATCTCAGAGGTTGGGGAGGAATTGAGGCTGCAGAGAATGAGATGCCAGCTGCAGATTTACACGCCTCCACTGGCTCACTGCACATCATTAAAGCCAGAGGCCGCTTGCAGTGGCTTCATCTCGTCCCAGCCCACACAGGCTACATCGGGCCCCACATGCTGATTTATCTCAGCTGTCTTTCTGAACGGCTTTTCCCGCCAAGAGAGAGATGGGGGGCTGACGAGATTTACGCATGTATATGAGATGAAATTCATTTTGGGAAGAGCACATGGACTTCCTCTGACAGAAAAGAACCATTTTTGCTCCCCTCTCCATTCTCTCCACTGCTCTGTCTCCCACCATACACACGGCAACCACTCCCACAGTGAGAATCAGTGATGGATGTTCATGTGCACAATGTCTCTAAAAATACCTCAGTCACACTAGCATTAATTCCCTCTGTTCTGTATTTTTCCGTGATTGCTCTGCTTGTTCTTAGCATTACATATAATGTGCTTGCTCTTTGCTCTCCTATTTTTCGCTCTCTCCAGCACAGCAACTTGATATCAAGTTGGAATGTCACTATTACATTCAAAAGCAAATGTGCCTGGAAACGAACTACAGACAAAGGATACACACTAATTGTAGTTCTATGAGCAAAACTGAAGCCCTCTTTCAGATATTGCAGGCTTTATCTCTCTGATGAGCAGCATATTGAAATCTGTATGTATATATTGTGCTAGAGATATGAGCCTACACCTTATCTATGGTACCAGCTAAATATATAGCTATCAGGACCCAAGTCAGCCCCTGTTGGTTGAGAAAAGCAGAGGTAAGATCCTGTGGGACCTGCTGATCTAGACAGATAAACAAGTACTGGCCAACCAAGCAGACATTGTGGTAATGGAGAAGCAACAGAAAGCAGTGATGATGGAAGTGGCAGTCCCATGTGGCTCAACAACATCAACAAGAAGAGATATAGGCATTTGGAGAAATATCAGGGTCTGTAGGAGGCAATGGTGCTCAAGTGCTTCTTCCTATAGTGGTAGGAGCACTCAGAGCTGAAAACTCCAATCACAGTTCTAGAAAGCTCCACCTTTCCTCTGCATATTTTTCCTGACCATAAGATATAAAGTTGAACTTTTTTTAGTCTAAAATTATGAAGCTTGCTGCTAATTTCACAGTGAGGAACATGAATATGCACCGAGAACACGCATCCAGGCACACCTGGTTGAAAGCATGGTTGTCACAAAGTCTGTTGCTGACACCCCAAGGCTTTCATTCCACTATAAATCACCACTGTGCCATGAATACAGCCTTCACGAGTTGGATCTTTGTACATTCGGTTTCATTATTTTCTTCTACATTTGAGACAAATCTCATTACATTGGTTTCAGACATCTATACTTCTCCGTCTACAGCTGCCTCTGTAAAACTACATTGAAGGGCACCCTTAGCTGGTGCCAAGTAAAACATGTCTAATGCTTACATACAAATGATTTTCATGCAAAGAAAGAGCACCTCATTTCAAAATGGACATTGACCATTCATATTGAAGGGACTCTTCATATGCTTCATATGCCCTATAGCACTGTAAGGCATTTTCGAGTGCCATAGTCCAATTAAGTAAATGATTGTGCTCCTGTATACCTGAGGGCCAACAAACCTAATAATAGCGTGTTTTAAAATGGAGGTTCATGGGAAAGTTTTATTATGAAAATCAAGCTCAAACAGTAAGTCATTTTGGAAATGAATTACTTCTTAGTTAGTACATGCTTCACTTCGGTGAGGTGAGACAATTTGGACAGCTATGTCTACAATAATACACAAGTGTATTTCTGTTGGACAGAATGACAGGAATAGATAAAGCTCCTTGACCATCTGTGGATTAGTAACAACATTCGAAGACTCAACAGCGATTGACATTCTTTTACTTGACCCATGGCAAAGAAGGAGTAGGTGGAGGGCTTCTGTTAATTGAACATTTTTCTGCCACAGCAACATAACATTGTTGTTCACACAGTCACATTGAGTGTGCAGGTGCATGCAATGTAAATCATTGAATTTAAGCCTTCAAGACTAGAGGTTTAAGGATTGGGATTAAGGTTAAGCATGTAGTGGTTATGATTAAGGTTAGGGTCTCCAGGGAATGACTGAGTTTTATTTATTTCCTTAACATCTATTTAACAGGGACAGTGCACATTAACAACCATTGCTGTAAATGTGCCAGAGTTAGCCAAGAGGCTATTTTTCATCTGTAGTCCCTGGACAGATGTTACAAAGTCATCCTAAAGACAGAATATTAAGGTAAAAGGTATTGAGGTAACTTATAATCACTCACAATAATGATAACACGAAAAGAGAATATTAACAAAATTAAACTGACTATGGATCATCTGCCACAAATGGATTATAAACTGCAGCATCATGATTTTCACAGAAAGGTGGATCAACAGCTAAAAGAACGCTAAGTCCTCCAGGGTAATATAGAACAGCTGATGACACCAGTTAGACCAAAGGTGGGGGGTTGTGCATTTATATGAACAAATTTGGTGCACCGACACTGCTAAAAATCCAGAGTCACTGCAGCACTAATCTAGAGTATCTCATGGTTAAATGTAGACCTTTCTATCTGTCCAGAGAGTTAGCAGTAACTGCTGTGACTGCAGTGCTGCCTCTCAGCTCGACAACAGCAACAGCTGTGTGAGAATGCAGTTGATTGACTTTAGTTCAGCATTCAATGCTTTCATCCCATCCAATCTGATCACCAAACTCAGTGACCTGGACATCAACACCATCCTCTGCACCCCCATCAATTAGGTTAGATAACCACCTATGACTTCACACCTGGTTCTAACACCACTGTCAAGATGACACAATGGTAGTTGGCCTCATCAGTGACAATGATGAGTTGGCTGACAGGGAGGTCCAGTACCTGGCCACATGGTGCACCAGTAACAGCCTGGACCTCAAAATCAAGAAGATCAAATAGATCATTGTGGACTTCAGAATGGCCAAAGGCGGCACACAAAGCCCCAGCTGTGTAAACAGGATAGGGTTGAGTGTGCTTCCAGCCTCAGGTTTCTGGATGTCCACATCACCGAGGACCTCACTTGGACCACATTTTGGGTCAAGAGTGTTCACAAGCATCTCCTCTTAGCCGCGTGTCAGATTGTGAGATTGTGGTGAACTTCTACTGTTGCACCATAGAGAGCAATCTTACCAACTGCATCGCATTATGGTTTAGCAGTTGCTCTTTCTCCATACTGGAAAGCACTGCAGAGGGTGGAAAAGACTTCTCAATGCATCATAGATTATACACCCACCATTGAGGCTGTCCAGCGCAGGAGGTGGCACGCAGCATCGTCAGGGACACCTCTCAGTCCAGTGACACAGGCTTGACCTTAGCAGAACCAGCAGGATCAGGAACAGTTTTTTTCCCTTCAAGTGTCACCTTGCTAAACTTGCCCCCCCACCCCCACCCAAACAATCTTTTCTTTCTCCAAACCCACCTGACCGACTCATCCTCCTTTCTTCTCCCCTCCACCATGGATCACGTCAGTCACACACTCCTCCAGACAGTTGCACTATGTCAGCCAGCTGGCTGCTGGCTCCCACTCACTTACCACTGCCACACTACCGCACATTCACTCACCTGCACCATTTACACTCTCACATGCCAATACATTTATACCAGTGTTCATACTGTATATATATATATGACTTGTTGCGTATTTGTATTTATACAACTGTCTATACGGTACATATCTACACTGTAATACACCATACTGTATATAATGTCTACTACAAGCATGACTTACACTGTTTATTTATACGTATACCTTAGCTTAATCAGTTCACTCTGTTCATACTCTTAATACTGTTCAGACTTAATTCTTATATACCCTTCACTGTCATTTACATATATATCTCTCTGTACATGTCTATATGTAGATTACTCTGCTTTTTATGCTTTTTGCACTTCTGGTTCGATGATGCTTCATTTCAAGAGGGTGACAACTCTCAAATCAACCTGTAATCTGTAAATAAGTTAATCTTTTTTCAGTTGTGTCGCTATGATATTTCTGCAGTCGAGCTTCATATCATTATCCATTTACATTTCATTGTGCCAAAAATATTTCATCCCCTAATTGGACTAATTGTTCCTTAGTAATTGCTGTTACTGAAATTTGAACTCATGCTCATTTAGTGTCTGGGATGAAATGACAGTAAAATGAACAGCCAGATAGCAGGCAGTGGCCAGCTGGCACTGCTTTCTGGCTCTAATGAAAGACAGCCGAATGAGTCAAACACGAGCAGTAATACTTCCAACCTTTTCTTAACCTGATGATGAATTGAACTTTTTACGCAAATGAATATTAAACACATCTCTGTATCTTCCCGGCTCTGTATCCTTGAGATACAGAGCCAGAAAGCTTTATGTGGAATCTAACTTACCAAAAACCTCTTAGCATGAGTGCTGCTTACTTTCATTCTGCATCTGCCAAATTGATTTAGACGTCAGTTCTGTTGGGGTGCAGGGTCAAAAATTACACATCCAGATTTAGATTCTGGCCTCTTCCTAATTTCTCTCCAAAAGAGCAAGAGCATGGTCAATGTTACTTTTGCTGACATAACCAATTCAACAAGACAGACTTTTTAAACAATTCAAGTCAACAGAACACATTTTTCTCTTTTGTTTGCCTTGTAATTTTACCCTATGTGGATATTACACACATTTTATTTTAAATTAATCTTTGCCTAAGGATTTGTTAATATAGCATATCCATGTATGTTCTCTAGCACTCATCAATTATATATATAGTCCTCAAGTTAACCTTATTCAGGAAGTACTGGTCCGCCACTTTGGTCAAAACAGAAATATCTCAATGACTACTGGATGATTGCCATGAAATGTTGTACAGATCCCTTCACGTTCCATCATGGAGTCAGAAATACAATTTATCTGACATTTTGGTTCATGAATACCTACAAAACTAATGACTTTCCCATCTGCCTCAGCGGTCCTTTGTCTTTCTGTCTGCTAATTTGAAAATGTTAGCAAGCTAACATGCAAAACTAAGATGGGGAATATGATAAATATATCCTGCTAAACATCACCTTGTTAATGTTTTCACTGTCTGCATGTTAACATTGTGAGCATTTAGCTCAAAGTGTCACTGTGCTTAATAAAGAGTCATATATTATCTGGCTTCCATGACATTTGGAGTAAAACAGCTGGCCAGAATCACAATCTGGGATGACTGGCCTGCCAGGGCACTTTATACTTTTTTTTGTAATCCTTACCAAAGAAGTCTAACATACGGCACTTATTTGCATATATGGTGTTTAATTCGACTCAGTCAAAAAGCCTAATATCCTTAGTGTTCAGTGCTATACCTGGGCACTAAGGACAGGTCCAGGTATAGCCACAACACTTTGTGGTTAGTTGCTGTAGTAAAAACTGGGTCCCAAAAGAGTATTTACTTTGTGGTGTGATTCCTCTCAGCATTTGTCTCTGTCTTTGGATAAGCGAAGTCAATTTAATTAGCTTAAAATGTGACAGGCTGTGGACTGGATTCATTTGCATACTATTCTGTAAAGAGTTTCATCAGTATATGAAATTATGATAACTGGTCAGACTGTAAGCTCCAACATTAACAGATGCAGATTTTGTTCCCTGAACTTCCGTGAATGTTTCACTGTTTAATCAACAGATTTGGAGACTTCCTATCTTGTACTTGTTCAGCAAGGCTAATCACAATACTGCTGTTTCTACGTTAATTACTCTCTGAGTCTTGATACAGCTGACAAATGACTTTTTTCCCTTACCGTTAGTGACATTCTGTATTCATGGTTGGATAATACTACTCTCAGGGAAGTGTCCCATGCAGCGTCTCCTCTCTACCGTGCCACTTTTTCTCATCCCTCAATTTCACTTTATCAACTCAAAGTACAAATTGGGGCTTAGTGGCTTTATGGTAAATTGAAATTCATTGAAGCATTTACATGACATTTAGCAATGGTTGCATAATGGAGGAATAATAAAACATGTGTCAAACTGAATGGATTCACTCTCTGCCTTGTGCTATCTCATCATTAAGCCTACGCATGTGCAAGCAAGAATATATTTCTACATACGGTATACTATGTTTGTGTTTGTGCTTTCTTGTGTCTGTGTCTTTGAGTGCATGAGTACAGTATATGTGGGGGGAGATGTTAATGTTAGTGCTACTGTGATGCACTGCATGCACATACATGATGATTTTAATGCAGGAGTATTTTGACATTTGAGAAAGTTCAAGTTATTCTAAATGCCCTTGCACATAACTGGTTGTTCCATGATAAGTATCATTGCAGAGTTCAGTTCATTTGTATTCTACGGTGCCTGTAAAGACTAGACGGCCTTAATAATGATAGCAGATTGGCAACTGGAGCTGGTAATCGAGTGAAAAAAAAATCTATAGGCTGGTCTCAAAGGCCTGGGATGTCAATAGTCTCCACTGCATGTCTTTAAACATCCTTATTACTGCCAATTTCCAGCCAGACCAGCAACAAAACTATCACTGCCTTGATTGCATCAAAGCTTAATGTGGACACAGTGTGCCTAATGTCCATCAGCTTTCAGTTGTACAAAACCAATTTGGCTGTAAGATGCTTTTGTTGTGTTGTGTTGTGACATGTCATTTATTTAAATGAGGTAGGCATGAATGTCTGATGATGAATCGGTTCTCCATATGAAAGCTTTTCTTCATTCAGTATGTTTAGATGTAAACCTAGTCACACAAGGATTGTCTCACAATTGCCCGCTAAAATCCAAATATAATTAGAGTACAGCCTTCAGCTACATATAACTCATCTCCTTCTAATGTGGAGAGCATAAAAAATATAATTACCTTTTACATTTCTACGATAGAATGGTTGTAGCATATCTTATAATTTCATTCTGAAATTTCTGATTTAAAATATTAGCTGTATCCTAAATCAGTAGATTACTTATCCCATAGGAAGTGGGCCATTATAATCATGAGGATCTCTAATGTAACTAATTGGTCATTTGCCATGACTAACCAATGTATTTTGATGTGAATTTGTTGGAGCTTTAATTTCCCCTCCTCTGGTTTTGTAGGTTCTTGAAGAGGAAGGATCAGATGTAAATCGATTTGGACTATCAACGACAACCACAACATCAAGTTTTGAACAGTGAGTTCCCTTCACAATTTGTTTTTTTGCTGCCGTAGGCATCACTCTTTTCTGTTCTGTTAATTGCACTCTGAGAAAGGTAACTATGTGCCATCTTTCCTTCAAGAGAAAGACGTGTTAAAACACAATGAATCCACGATAAACACTGCTGTGCTTTAAGATTCCTCTGCTTAGTCAGTAAAGTCAACTTAAAGACACTGCAGTGTTCGGGAGTAATGAAAATAACTGACAGTGGTTTACTGTTTTTTTTTTCCTCACCTGCTTTGGTTTGACATTTTGGTGACTGGTGGCACCTCTCTTATTCTCTTCCCATTGCTTTTCTCATGTTTGGCCACAAAATTGCCAAAATTAGATACCATTTGCTGTGTGTCCTTAGTATTTTCCCACTATTTGTACTGTGTGCCACAAAATTTAAACCAGAATGTGCATTCTGTATTTAAAGTGTCAGATTATAAGAGACTACAGACGCATTGCCTGTGTCACATTTTCCTTTGGTTGAACAGACATCTACAGCATTGATTAACATTTATTTTGGGAACTGTTCTGTATTCATCATTCATGAGAGTTTCCCCCCCCTTCAAATAGCCTTCAGAGAATACTGAGAATTGAGTATTTGCACCTCATGAATTGTGAATTTCTCAGTTGTGGTGGTTAACCTACAGAGCGAAACAGACCATAACACAGAGACAGAACATAGTGGTATTAGTAAGCTTCAACACACACACACACACACACACACACACACACACACACACACACTCATTCACAGGCTCAAAAAGATGCGTAAGGAATAGAAAAATGAAAGGACAAAAGGACACATGAAAAACCTGCGTAAACTGAAAGCAATTTTCACAAATTGTCTGCAAAGCTTTTCATAGTCCTTTGTGCTACGATTTACAGAAAATTACTACACATCAGTATGAGAAAAAAGACATGGAGAGGATTTGGAGAGGCAGGTGAAAAACAGAGAGATTAAACCTTATATTGCAGCAAAGCAATCCAAAGCCAATATAAAGGGCTCTCCAAGCTGCACACCTGCAGAGCAAGCAGGTGTTTGTGCTCTTATCAGGCTGGAGTCATGCCATATCAACCACAGCCTTTGAAATATGAGATAACATTGCACGATAAAGAACATTTGATGTTGAAATAGACTGATAGATGCACACTGACTGAAGCAAGGAACAGCCTTCGAATTTGCATGTCACATCCTGGAGATTAGGTTTAAGGCCTTCAGCCACCTGTGATAACTCTGTGCTGAAGATGCTGAGGATTGTTATCTCTGGAATCAGATGCTGCAAGTAGAGTGCTTTATGAATTATTTGGACTGGTATACTTCAATTATACATTACGTCTGCTTGACAAGTCTCCAGTGCAGTGTCAGTTGCGGATTTTCCTGTTTCTGGAATTGTATAGTTGTGACAACTAAAGCGACATAACTGGTAATATCATTACATTTAAGTGTATAAATTAATGATACTGGCTGTAGTTCTTGTATCTGTAGATTCTGGTTCTGTGTAATTATTGCATTTTCTATAGCTTAAAATTAAGATCATTTTTGGTATTGTATAAGACGCAACTTGGTCTAACTCTGAATTGTAGAAAACACTTTAGAAATACGCCTTTCTTTTTAAAAGCAAACTTTAGTGCAGCTTCAGTCTACTTAAGCAAGCATGTTTCTGGAGTTACCGGTTGGATACGTGTGTGGCACTATTGTTTATGTAACAGGAAGTCAAATAACGTGCTGCTGATTCGAACGGAGAAGGTTCTCTAACTCAGTTTGGCTCAGTTCTGCAACTGTCATTGCACATCTGTTAAACTCTGTCACTCTGTCTCCTCCACTCTGTATTTGTCTCTCTGACTGTGTGCATGTTATATGAGTGTGGACTGAGTACACTGAACACTCAAATGCGTCATTTAGATAAAAGGTGGGAAGATTTGAGGCTTTAATAGTTAAAAAAAAAAAAAAGCCTGGGTACAACTTCATTTATTCTTTCTTCTACAAAGTCAATGCATATGGAGCAGATTTTTGCATATATTTTCATTTTCCTGCCCATCCCCATATGTATGGAGGCACAGAACTGACCAAAAAAAGCCTCATATTGTGTGCAGCATATGCACACATGAGAGGATCCAGGTGTTTAGTGTGTGTGCTCGCGTTTGTGCATGTGTGTGAGTGTAAGCTCTGTTCTCTGCAGCTGGCTCACTGCTGTATGCTCCTTTACACTGAGGCACTCGGACAGACCCCTTCAGCATGAATTACTGTGGCCATTAATCAGACCAGCACAGATATCTGTGTAATCCCTCTAAAATGCAGTTTTCTGGAGGGGGCCACCAGTGTTAATTGGATTTGATTAGATACTGGTATGATGCTGCTCACAGAACATCTTAGATCAATTGGGTCCTTTGTGGCACTGATCCTATAGCGCAGGCTGCACTGCAGTGCTCAAGGCTGTTTAAATGAGGAGCACCGTTTTGCCCTTAGAGCAGTACTGACCAAATTGCTACTTTTATTATGGTAAATGCATTATATTAATATCCGATGGTCTTGATATTATCTCAAACAAATAAATCTCTGAAGGGAAATATGTAAATAGAGGCATGATGATTGTGGAGATACCACAAATTTCTCAGGTTTTCTCAAGGTTTATTGAATTACAGCACTACATAGGAGCTCTATTATTTTGGCTAGACAGGGTCTTTAAGATTATCTTGATAAATAATAGCACACATTTAGTATTGTTGTACACTTACTAGAACAGAATTATTGTCTTTGTTTTTTGTTATTCCGCAATGTCCTGTCCTATCCTTTTTACAGACCGGAATTTAGGGCAGACGTGAGAAGCATTCCACATAAAGATAGTATGTTACCAGTGTATCATTTAAGTCAAGCCAACCCAAAAATATTCTGCTTTGTACACTGACTTTGTTCTCTTTATAACATACATTATACACACATAATTTGGGGTTTTATAGTGTGACTGCAAAAATAAATAAACAAAACTGATTCCATTTTGTGAAGCATTGAATTCATATGTTCATAAAAGCCACAGTTTGAATTCTAATTCTATCATTCTGTCTTGTTTTTTTTCTCAGCTTTTTTCCCTCCACCTTTCTCTTCTCAACCAATTTTCAAATCAAGCATCAATCAGATGCCACTTTGTAAAAGTCTCAGAAGTCACTTTTAAAAAATGGTCTTTTAAATACATCGGCTATAAATGCAAAAGAACATGTCAAGAAGAATTCTGGCCCCAGTTATTCAGCCTACAAAACAGTTTTTTTTAGCTGATTTCTGGACTCTTTAGTCTTTGACCAGGTTTTATGCTGTACTGTCCTTCATCTTCAAGTAAAGACTCTCAGTAAAAAACAACTTTCACAGAAGCATCTGCATAAAAAGGTTTAACCTTGATGTCTGCTCAGGAAACAACTTTTTGTGCCATATTTCTGTATGTTGGCTTTGGCAACTCTGAGCCTATCTCAGTTGAGTTTGGTTGCTTCACTGTCAAGTCAAAGCTCATATTCCCACTGCACATCTCTCTCTGCCTTCTGGCACAAAGAACAAACCAAATAAATGCTTTCTTTCAGGAAACTGTATGATCACAGTCTTTTTTTTTTAAACTTGTGTTAATGTCCTTTCAGTCAGTTGCACTTAGTAGCTGACGCAATGTGGAGAGATTAGCTAATTGTTGCTTCACCTCTACTGGAGCCACTGCAGGTTTCCTGCAGGGAAAAAAGCCAAAAGCCCTGGGGAGGCCAGGGAAAGGACTGGCCATCTGGAGTAGGATTTGTACGGACGCCCATGTTGTGTAGTTCTGTTGCAGACTGACTGCATGCAATGTTTGAGTGCAGGGTCATAAGTTCATCGCATCTCATGAGACCAGGATCTTTTTAATGAGTTTAAAATGAACTGATCATGATAAACAAGTGAAGTTAAAGGGTCCCTGTGGAGTTTTTGACTTCTAGTAGCAAGAACAAGAACACAAAACACAGTCAATGCTTTCAGACACACTATTGTTACATACATATACACTATTCCGCTGATCTACAAGTGGTGGTAACATGTCAAGATATGCAACAATATGCTAGCAAAGGCATTGAGGAAGATGACTACAAGCTAGCGAACATGGACATGAGCAACGCTGCATTCAAAATACTTAAAGTGGACTTGTAAATGTTGTATGAGGAAGAAAATGCACTCAACCCATTTGTTAGAGCTCAAGGATACACACATTGTGTTTTTCTGTGTAACGCTCAATCTAAGCATAACATTTGTTGGTTTACAAGAGAACTCCACACACACCTTTAACATATTCATGAAATATCAAAGTAATGATATAAACAAGGAAATGTGTCTGTGTTTGAGTTGCACAATATAAACTATACTGACAGTGCTGTGTGAATATTGGATATAATTTCAGTTTATTTACAAATATCAATTAATGCTACTACAATCCTACTGTTTACTTTATCATGATACAATGTTTAGTACGATACCAATATTTATTTAATTTAAATGTATTGGATCAGTTTTCACCCCGTCATTGTGTGTGTTGCAGTGCTGTTGGGCTTTGCATAACTGGAGGAAAATTGATGGAAATACAATTGGACAATTGACAAACGTGGGATTTATAACATGATTGTTTGATTATGAGCTTCACAAACACATGTTGACCTTTAAAATGTGTGTGTGTGTGTGTGTGTGTGTGTGTGTGTGTGTGTGTGTGTGTGTGTGTGTATGTGTGTGTGTGTGTGTGTGTGTGTGCAAGAAAGAGAAATGTTTATATTGTAAGGTGGTCTATGACTCAAACCTTTATGAAGTATTTATGAATATCAGCAACTCTTCAGAGACCAGATGATGACTAACGCAAAAACTCCAAAGTTATTATCACCAGACACCACCCAAGGGGTTCTGCCAGTCACCTTCACCAGACAACTGGGAAGTAAACGTATGGTTTTGTGTTGTTTTCAAGGCTGAGCAGCTGTTCTGAGCTACTCCATAGTGTATTTGTTGGGAAAATGCCACAGTCCCTGTCATTAAGCTATCCCAGTTCATTTTACAGGTTCAGGGGACGGTGTTTTATTGTGTGACTGTAGGATCCTGTTCATATTCACAGATAATATTCAGATGATTGTTAACAAAATGACTATAACAGAGCCTTTTCTGCAGTGGTTTCACTGTCACATTATAAGTGAGCTCTTAACCTATCTTTGACTCAGCCTGGCATGTCAGTACAATGTGATAGAATTTATCTTAAAAAAAAACATAAGGAAGTGTAGAGCATTTACAGCCGCACGGGAATTAATTTTCACTCTAGATTCACATGTTTATTTTCCTCCACTTCTATGTATTTGATCATTTGTTTCGGAGCAGGAAATGGATCGATAGTGGCACAACATGCCATCCTTTTTTCCCAAGCCACCGAGTCTTCAGCTGCATCAATCAATGGAGTGCTTTCTCCAAACTCTCATTAATGTGTATATAACCCAGTGTGAGCGCACGGTGCGCTAAAACAGTACCAGACGAAGAGAGCATTAACCTGCTATTTGTCTCCATCTTCCTCTATTACTCAGATCGATTAATTTTGACTGTTTTTTTTTTTTTTCTTTTTTTTTCTTTTTTTCAGTGTACTGTAAGACTGAAACTCGTCCAGCATACATGCAATATGAGAGGAGGGTGGACAGATTCAGTCACAACAGCCAATTTACACCAAAAATGTCTTCAATAACTGATCAAAAAGTGGTACATTTTTGTGTCAGCTTGTATATGTTTGCTCTAAAAGTCCCCCAAACACAACATTATCTACTCCACCTGTTCACAACAGCATGTGGATGATTACCAGCAGAATGTACTCAGTACAGTTGTCACCGCTCTCAAAATCAGAACATGCCATCTATTAGCAGACAAAGCTAAGCATACTGAGTCAAATGCAGAACATTTAATCACATGTAGTGATGAGCCCGTCCTTGAAGAGACACAGAAATTACAGTCGACAGCACTCCATGATGCACAGTGAGGCTGTGAATTCAGAGGCTGAAGGTGCTTCACTCTTGCATCAGTCTCACAGAGCTTGAGATGTCTTGCCCACGTTAGGGTACAATTGGCTCTGTACCTCCCCCTCTGCTCCATCCCCTGCCTTTCTGTAGTCTGTCTCTTTCATTGTTTTTTTTGCCACTTCCCCACGCAGCATGCCATCACAAAGAGCAGTGCACCTGCCACAACAGGCTGATTGAACAAGTAGAGGAGTGTGTTGCATACACTGAAGGACATGAACCTCCTACCCTGCTGCACTATCTCTGTGTCCTCTCGCTGGAAGGTGACAGGTGTCCCCCATCACTCATTTCCCTCTCTGCTGTGTGTGCCACAGTATGCAATAGAGAACTCATCTGAAAACTTCTTGAAACTGGCAGGATCCAGAGTTAAATCTGAAGTCTGAGCTATACAGAACAAACAACAATAGTGACATTGCCATTACCGAGGATGCAGCAGTTGTCTGACAGAGTGCTCTGCAGGTCAGCGAGGCAATTGTTTGTAAGGTTTCGAGTCTATTAGATGTTCTAAAATGTTTGAATTTATTTTGGTCAAAACGTTTGATCAGAAAAAAATCATAGTACAGTCATACTGAACAAAGTATATGAAATCGCTTGTTGTTGTTGTTGTTGTTTTTTTTGAAAACCCCAATTAGGAGAACCTACTGACAAAGGACCTACTGTCTCATTATACTGAGAATATTATTACTGTACTGTCCTGAGATTTTCTGAAAGTCTACCATGTGCTAAAATTACATGTGATATCTCCCGCTTTAGTAACTCTGATGATATCCTCTGAATGGCTTCAAGATGTTTCTCTATGTGAAAAGCCAAATAGCCCACTGGACTATATGAAAATGCAAACCAAATCACAGTTCCATCAAGGGTTACATATAAGCTGTGAATAGCAATTTATTTGAACTCGGTGAGATCCTCTTTTATTATAAAAGGCTCATACCACAAGCAGTTGCATCCACTTGTTTGTCTGAAATATAAAGGGTTTGTTTATTTAAGAGCATGTTGCTCATAGTCACTCCATGAATTCAAGGATGCTTAAGTCTAAACACAAACAGCCTTATATGCCATGCCTTATTGAGCCCCATTGTTTGCTTTGGAAAGTCGGACAATTGATTTTAAAGTATGTTGTTTTTATGATACCATGATTTACTTAATTTAGGAAATAAACAACTCTTCAGCCTTCCAGAACTCAAGTGTTTGATGCAGTGTATCCATCACTCATCACAATTGCATGTAACTCCAACTGAGGACAGCTGAAGTTGGTGGAGGTTATGGAGGTTTGTAGCTCTGATTTTAAAAGTAAAACATACATTTTTAATCTATATTAAACTCTTATTTTTTATTATGCAAAGTGAAAAATGTCAGAAATGTGACAATAATATTAAAGAACAAAACAAATTTTGTCATCTCTGTGTATTTCAATTTGCACTTTGAATTGTTTTGTTCCAAAAGTCCCTTTTTGTTTGTTTTAAACAGTCACTATAAACACACTCTGCTCCAATATGTGCCTTTGTTAAGTAATGAATTTATTTCTATAATAGGAGCCAAGCTGGAGTTGCAGTGATGTGCGCAACTTTAATACTAATAACTCAACAATTTCTCAGAAAGTTCCATAGTTATTTACATCCAATAAAATAGTAATTGAAATCCAGTGAAAGTCTGATGTTAATCCCATTTCAATCAAGAGAGACAAGTGAATGAACAAAAGATGATTGTTTATTATGACATTTGATATGCGATAATTAAGGCTTATCAGAAAGTCTTAGACTCTACAGGGAGACTTTGTAATGGAGGGGTATCGCCCTGAGCAGCAGCAGATAAATCCCCCCATGGAGTCCAGACACTGGTGGTGGCTGATGACTCTGCTGAGACTGATAGGCTGATGAGGCTGATGAAATGATGAAGCTGATGAATGTGCAAAGACTGTGCGGTGATGGGGAGGTGGAGGGAAAATCGTATTTTAAAAAACAGCAGTGAGATGATAGGCTAACGGTGAAGGTGTGTGGCTGTGCTATTGGACAGATGTGACCAGCTGATAAGAACAGCTGACATCTCAATTGACAGCATCAGATAATGACAGCAAAGAGAGGAATAAATGCAGGATGGTATGAGAAATAAAATACAGGTGCACATAAGAGAAGGGTCTTCTTTCTGTTGGGGCTTCATTTGTCAACTGCACTGTTTGTCCCATTGTCTTAAGATTGAAGCCTGCATAGATATATTGAGCATCTTTGTGCTGCTGCATCTATCTTAGCGATGATTCATTCTCTCATGTCACCATTAGATCATCCAGGCCTTAGGGGAATCTGATTGGTGCCCTCTCCGAGGATGAAAAGCTTAAATTCTTTGTTGTCTTTATCCAGTGTACAAGATATTGCACCATGACGGAGATTTTGGTGTCAAACATGGATTGACATTACTTGAAATGTGTAATTTATCTTCCAGTTATGCTAACATGCTAAAACAAATAACTGGACGTGGGGTGACATTTGTTGGTCTTCATAACATGGGAGCACAGGGGAGTTTTTCCTCACATGCAGTGCCATTTATTACAATTTTGAGAGACCAGAGTATACTGTGCATATGAAAGCAGTGTGCACACACAGTGTTAGTGATGTTGGTGATGTCAAGGGAGAAATTGCTTTTCTGGGACCCCTGCTGCACTTCAAGGGTCTTGCTCAGGGCTTATGTGATGTCTGTTTTGAGAGGATTGCCTCCTGTTTGCCTGAAATCTGGGGAAAGGAGTTTTTGTAAGAGGATTTTATTTTATGTAATTTATTTACTAAAAACCAAAATACTAATGAGGGCCCTTACTGTTGCCTAATGTAGGTCATATGATAAACACAGTAGTGCTTTTAGTGTCTGAGTGGGGTGATCATAGTTGATTCTTCAGAGGTTCGTTCATAGGTTAGTTTCAAAGTGACCCAGGTAAAGATTGGAGTCTAATTAGTCTTTATGTAGCAGCTTGAACTGGTTTCAAACAGTAAGGGTTCAGCTGGATAACATATCTTTCTTTAAGTTTTACAAAATGTGCTGTTATAGCACTGCTGGAACAGTCAAACAGTTATTTCAACAGCGTTGCTGCTTGTCTCTCTCTCCCCTACCCTCTCCGTTTATAACATACTTGGCCACCCAAATGTCTTCCCCTGTTCATTGTGATGCTAATCCGTAATTCCGCTGAAAACGAAAGGCTCTCTGGAGCC
Source organism: Chaetodon trifascialis (assembly GCF_039877785.1). Lineage (NCBI taxonomy): Eukaryota > Metazoa > Chordata > Actinopteri > Chaetodontiformes > Chaetodontidae > Chaetodon > Chaetodon trifascialis. The sequence continues at coordinate 16,865,234 of NC_092065.1, read as the reverse complement.
CAGATCAAAGACTCGGATGTTCTCAGCAGGGCCCAGGTGTTTAGAAGGCACTGCATAGGCAGGTAGAACACCCATCTATTTTCCCATAAAAAAGAGCAATTATGAAAGGCCCTTCCTATCCTAGGATGAAACAGTGATCCTTGCTATGGTCAAACAAATGAATAATGGAGTGCTGATGTTGAACAAGAAAGACAGTTTATCAAGATTCTTCAGGGTGGCATTGTTTTGTCACCAGGCTCGCATTGGAGCTGTCTGTTGTATTTAAAAAAAGAGCTATTTCACAGATGCACATATCATTCAAGTGACGCACTTTAATCCTCTTCACCTGTACACCAATGCATGCAAGAGCAAATTGCTTCATGATGTATTCTCCATGTACACCTCTTTCCGCTGCATGTCTGTGACCAGTTTTTAATAACACAGGGCGTGTATGTTGAGTAAAGAGGCAGATAAAACCATGCAAGGAAAATACTTTCCCCCCATTCACGCTGCTGTAATAGAAATCAAGGTTTATTAGGCCAACATATCCCCAACCCCACCTACTTAAGCTAACTCTGAAACTCCTTTGAGTATGAGCTGTAAATCCTAGACAAGATTTGGCACTATAATACTACAGATCTCTGCAGAGTTCTGAGTTGGGCTGGATTTGTGCCAGGGACATTTAAGCTGTATTTAAGTTTCTTGTGACCAAGGTTAATTGTGTTTCTAAATGAGTAGATGAGGCATTGTTCTGATATTAGATTTACTGAGTGGAAGATCCTCAGTATAACTGATCTCCAGTGTTAGATTAGAAGGCAGAATCTCAGCCACACCACAGTACACACCTCAGTGTGTAAAATGTACTAATCTCTAATGTCATCAGTCACTGTCTGAAATATTCTCTTCTCGGGGGACATGGATTAAAATTCACACATTGGTTATCCAGCTTAATTTCCTCAGTGGTACCAGCAGGGTTTAAATTGTTTTAAATCCACCTAATATGTGCATGATCCAAGCTCTTCTCTCTTTTGACTAAAATCTAAAAATCAATTCTGAGTGAGAGAACATCCCTTCAAATAATGCATTTCACAAAGGGTTGGTTCTTACATATTGTTTTATGGAACAATGAAACATCAGAGAGAGAAGAGCAGAGATTTTTGTCCACAATCTAAGCAGTTTTACACTTTTGAGTTACCACCATCTTTGCTCAAATTGCTTGTTTGCTCAAATTACTATGATGGCCGTAGTCTCACAGAGCTACTTATCTCTACTGGATCTGCACATGATTACGGGTTTCAATTCACAGTTTACAGATTCGCTACAAAACATGGTACAAAAAATAAAAAATAAAAGGCACAAGGAAGCAAAAGAGGCAGCACATCATAAGCTTGTCTTTGATGTTAGTCCTTGAATAATTCTGTCTTTGTTGTTGATTGGACATCGTTTCTTCATATAGACTGACTTTCCTTATGATAGCATGATTTTGCCAATAGCCCAATGCACCACACTTTGCACACACATACATTTAAGAGATTTTAATATTGGGGTGAGACTTGAACAATGTTGAGATCTGATTAAGGAGGAATTAACTTGGGACTAGAAAAAAAAGATAAAAATGTACATTATGAAATTTTGCTTGAACACACCTGTAAGGTGTGAGTCATGGTTCTTCATTTCCTTTCTTTTCAAGCGTATGTAGCCCTTTATTTACAGTAGTCTGAACTGTCTATTAATAAAGACAAACCCAGTAAGGCAATGTGCAGTGTCTGTAAATCCTTATTATGTGTGCTTGATTCATCCTCCTGGTACAAATCAATAGTGATGGAATCAGCATACTCAAGCATTAAAGGTCCCATATTATGAAAAACCCACTTTTTCTGGGATTTGTGGTGTTATTTTGTGTCTCCCAGCCGCCACCCCCTACTCCTCGCCCCGGTGTCTCTCCACCCACCAGATACAGCGCTACCTTCTCACAGATCTGCCATTTCGCTATCGAAAGCACCATGTTAGGAATCATCATGTCGAGCCGCCACACACAGTGTTCTTGCATTTTCAACCAATTACTGCACCCACGTTTTACATTTGAATGTGTGTGCTCTGCCCATTCATGTGCAAATGACAAGGAGCGCTGAAACTAACAGCGCAGTTAGACCAGTCAATGTCTCAGCAACCCAGTGATTGCTAGAAACCCCCTCCTCCTTGTATAAACAACCTTGACCTTTGGACTCTCAAGATTTTTCCTCTTCTTTCATATGATACCAGGCTTGTGTGGTACGCGTGACGTGGTGAAATCAGCAGACGCGCTGAAGTGGACATACGCTTTTTCCGTGTTTTCGTTACATGTGCATATTATTTCTTGGGGTATGAATTATGTTTCGTTTGAGTAGCAATGCTTGGTATAGCCTTGTGGCTGAGTTGCTCCCCGTCATTCTGGTATGTTACAAGTTAGGATTGGTGCTTCCTAGCGTGAGCATTGGCCGTCTGAACTGCGGGCCTCTCACGCTGCCCCCTGTACCAGCGGTGCTCGTACTGAAGAGAAAAAGATAGAAAGGCGTTTTTAGACTAACCTTTCGTAGGCGTCGTGCTGAATTTTCTGAGTTTCTGTAGCAGCCTCCCCTCCTTCAGGATCCGATTCAGGTTCGAACATGTACAGTCGAACTCGGTCTGTTTACTGCCGCCATGTCCGCTACGTTCACATGCGTAGTGCAACGTGAGCCTACGCTCTCTGCTCTCCCTGTTACCACGGAAACATGGGTGGGACAGCAGCAGCTCATTTGCATTTAAAGCTACAGACACTAAAAACAGCACATTCTGAAAGGGACTGAAACAGAGGCAAATAGAGCGGGGTGAGAATCTTTTCCTGAAAGCTATTTCCAGCAAACAGCTTCAAAAACATGTTTGCTGGAAATCACAGACCTATGTAAATTCTAACTAACTAATGTCAAGCTGAAATGGAATATGTATATATACTGTATATATATATATATATATATGCATGACGTGTCATAGGGATCTTCTCTGCAAACTATTTATTCTGCCTTTTATGAGAAAAAAGCTCACTATGGAACAGCAATACATTTATTTCTTCTTTAAATATTTGGTCTCTTGATGATGCCATGTGTCTTTCCACATACCACTTACTTTCCTTTTGTTGTGTCTCTATGTATGCTGATGGGGAACTTCTTTGTTAATAGCTTATTAAAATGTTTAACGACATGACGTGTGTTTATCACGTTGTGGGGACAAAAATGTGTTTACACAGTCACATTGTTGGGACTCACCTGCCTTATGGGGACAAAATGCAGGTCCCCTTAATATAAATCATTAAATTTTGGGGTAGGATAGGGTTACGGGTTAGGTAAGGTTAGCTTAGGTACATGGTTAGGAATAGGCAAATAGTGGTTATGGTTAGGGTAAGGCTCCAGGAAATGAATGTAAGTCTCTGTAATGTCCCCACAAGTGATAAAAACACAATGTGTGTGTGTGTGTGTGTGTGTGTGTGTGTGTGTGTGTGTGTGTGTGTGTGTGTGTGTGTGTGTGTGTGTGTGTGTGTGCGTGTGTGTGTGTGTGTGTCTTCATCATCATCATTAAATGTTAATAACTATAAAGAACCCCTGACAGTGTAATGCAATCCAATGCAACAGCTAAGCAAACAGGGTATTGGGTATTTTTGTCAATATATATAGTACTGCACTGGGTTGCAATAAAGTACAGTGTTTGTGTTATTGTGTTCACCCTGTGCATTATAATGTACACAACAGCCATAAAAAGACAAGGAATGCTATTTTTGATTGCATAGGACAGAAAAGTTAAGCATCTGGCTCTCCCTGAGAGAACAAAAAAGGAGTTTGAAATGAACAAATTCATCACAAAGCGATGGAGCAAGTATGCATGAGAATAGTCAGTGCAGTAAAGTTAAACTGAAGATACTGAAATCATATATATTTGCACATGTGTTTGTCAGCTCAGCTGCTTATATGGAAGAAATGGAAGCTTAGTGAGAAATTCAAGGTGTATTCTGAATTCACATAGTCAGCTGCACACAAAGGCCATAGAGCATCACTTTATGGAAAATTAAAGTCTCAGGGTGCTCTTTTCTGAGGTGTCTGCTTTACTCAACAGTTTTAGGGGACAAAAATGAAGAAAAAAAAAGGTATACAGCATTGCAATTATCTGTTTTTAGTCTAATTTAGTTTATACAAATCTCCATCATCTTTCCCAAATTATCCCTCACCTCATTCAAGCTTATTGCATTAATGGATCTGAGCGTAGCCTATTCTGGGCCTGAAATAACTTTTGGTGTCTTTGAGAAGAAGTGATGAAATGAAGCAACATTCCCTTCGCTTTCCCCTTCACTTACCAGTCTCATGTGCCCTCATCCCTGAAGTCATTATTCATCATTCACCTCTCCTGTGACTTAAAGAGCTTGAATGCAGATGATCACATTGTGCAGAACAGGGCCTCACTTTTCCACCTATCATGGGCTATTTGTTGTGGCGACAAATACTAATGCCATGAAATAAAAATAAATAAATAAAATTGTGTCTTTTACAGCAGCTTAAGTTAGCTATGTCAGTCCAATTTTGGTGTTAAAATCCCTTTTTAAAGACACAATATGTTCAATTTTTTTTTTGCATTATAAGTGGCAGAAGGGTATGTTCGTATGTATACCAAGAGAATATGCCTCAGGGGAGCTACAGTTAATGAATTTTAAAATGATTTATTTGACAATGATTAAATTGTTTTTTGTTTTTGTTTTTTTTTTCTTTTTCTTATGGTTAACTTTGACATCTGTCATGTAAGCAACTGATTCCAGCTCAGTCAGGAAAAAATAAAAGTGAGCCAAAGGAGGACTCATTTATTGTTAAGAGTTGGAATAAAATACTTTCCCATGCTACAATATTTTTCCATGCACGTGTGTCTGTGTTGTGGATTACTCGTCTTCTTGCATGAATCTGGATCTATCAGTTCTAACTTACCACTCAACACTTTCTCAGATTCAGCATTCAACTCAATGTTGGGTCAGTTCAGGTCAATGTTATTTATTTCACCCTTTTTGTGTGTTGGGCTCTACAAAGGTACTTTATATGGGTCCCTGCTCTCTGAAACCCAGATCCAGACAGACAGAAGAGGAAATCAACACTCAGTCTGCCAATCACACACAATTAAACCAAAATGTCTCCCGTTCCCTAGGGTGATCTCCCACATCCATCGCTGAAAGATCAACAAGGCAAAGAGAAAGACAGAATGAGGAATTGTTTGGAATTCAAATACGGGCCTTGGATGGTGATGGATAACAAGTTGGCTGCCCTTTTTTCTTTCCTTTTTAGGCTCTGGTGTTATTCCTCTAGCTGCTCCTGTCTGAACTTGTGTTGCTCCACAGCAGGGTTTAAGGGCTAATACATATTTATGCCTCAAGGTAGCTCATATGATATGTAAAGATGAGGGGGCTTTCAGCAAGCTTCACCTCCAAAGTAAGATACAGTTGTCATACAAAAAAGTCTAATCTCTTCTTTAAGATGTACTTTAATAAGTAGAATTGTATTGACAAGAATTAAAGTGAATCCACTTCTGATGAACTGAGAGTCCCTGGAAGATGTTAATTGATATGAAAGCTGAACAGTGTGGTTGAAGTTATGGATAGAGGGGCAAAGCACAGCATTCATGGTTGTTACAAGCATGTTTTGAGTATTTCTAGAGGCATGTGTCTTTTGTATTTGTCCAATGTGGCCTTCCTTGTAAAGGTCAACTCTTCCCTTCAATAGAAAGTAAATTAGCAGTATGGAGGAGGAACATTTCTCCCAACCCAATTTAGCTTGCTATTACAACAAATAATATAATTCATCACAACATGGTTAGTTTTATTACAAAGTATGAACAATGTCACCATCTCATAGCTGTTTAAGCACTTTCACTATGGCCCTTCCTATAGCTCCGAATCACGGTGTGTAACATATGGTCAGAAGAAGATGGGTGATGTGATGCAGAGGCATGACTGTGTGCTGGTTCATTCTGGAGTGTTCTTTAATTTATCAGCAAATGTCATGGTCGCAGCCAGGTTGTCTCTTTGTTCTGCTAAGTCCTCACCCTGAAAAAGAACCAGGAAAACTACAGACCTGAAGCGGAGGCCAGCACTAAAGACCAGAAGTGGAAACTGTACTGATAAAGTGATTGTAGTGATGGCAAAGTGCTCAGCAGGGATGATGAAAAATACTGCACACAGGCCATGGCGCTGCTACTACTCACACAGGGAGTAATTATCCCTGAACTTCTTCTGGTTACGTTGTTCCTGGAAGAGGTTCACTGCTTTGTCATACATCCTCCAGGTATCCATAACAAAACAGTACACTGGCTAGCTTGCTCTGCAGCCAAATAAGCAGATTTTGTTTTCTAAAAGCTGTGCACATGAGAAATTGCTCTTTGTTCTTGTAAATGTAAATGCTTCAACAAAATCACTGCAAAACTGTGTATGGAAAAAAACCTCTACAATACTACCCCTACCTTTGTCTACCATGATGAGCATCATGTGCCCTTTGAGCTCATCCTCATGTGGAAACCCGTAACCATATAGGCTGACTTTGCAAGGAACTTATCACAACCCATATTTACATTTATTGTTAGGATGCTTCCTCGAAGGGATGTAGTAATTATGTCAAGAGCAAAGGAGGAAGGCAGGTGATGTATAAAGAACAAAGAAGTCCACATTTGGAGGAAGGTGGGATGAATGGTTGGGTCAAACACACACAGGACTTTTATCCAGGAGACCGCCGTTCATGTCCCATGTGACACCGAAAGTCAGCATTGCCCTAAATTTACTTAAACAATACTGAACTTATGTCATGTGCCTAACACGTTATTTTACACTTATTTTAACCCTTTATTTTTTCGTAAACCTAATATATTTGTTGCCTAAACCCAAGCAAACTACAACCGTTTCACAACGTTCACCAAATGAAGATGAAGGTCCGGTATGCCTTCATCATCTTGGCTTTTTGCTGGTGCTCTCCAGCAGACCTGTATGTAATTTTGGCAGTCATTGGCAATCCACCTACTCAGTTATTTAGGTATGAGGACGTGTTGTATCATTGTTTTATTGTAAAACCCACAGGTCAGAATACTCTCTTGGCTGATGGGATTCAAAGAGTCTGTGTTGTGTAGATCCTGCTGTGAGCAGCTATACGGCATATGTACATGTTAAATGTGGAATAACACACAGGAGAAATGGAAGCTGAGGCAGGCCAGGCCTTCTGGTCATGGCAAGCACTTTAGCGTGAAGACTATCACTCTGTTAAATCTCAACCGTCACACACTCTCTTATATAGAAAATTGCATTCTGTATATTACCGCTTGACAGAAAAAAAAGTGCAGTCCTAACATATTTGTATATGCCGCTGACACCACCTGATTCCATCTGTTCAGACACTGAAATTGTGCCACTCTTTTTTTTTTTACATTCATATCTATTTAAATTAAACTTGTCATGCTCCATATAAGGTGGCTGTCAAAATACCAGCCTGAACCAGCAATGATTTGACAAGGAAATAAATAAATAATAACTTAGTAGGTTGTGGTCAGCAAAAACATGTGCTACCACTCCTGCTACTCCGCCATCCAGCCTACAGAAAAAGTTAATGCTTGCAGAGACTCAGCAGTGCCAGGCTTAAGTTTTAGGATTAGGTTGTCAGAGACTTTTTTTTTTTTTCCCCCAGGGATAGTCACGCAAGTAAGGTAACCCATGGGGCCAGCACGTAGCTTTGTACAAGTGTGGAAAGGCTATGATATGCGATTAGAGCTGTGATGAGCCACTGGTGAACAACCTCTGGCTATGGACAGCTGCAGAGTTATCCCAGCGCTAATTTCCCCTCCAGAGCTAGGATTGGTATCAGAATTGGCAGAGATTCAGGCCGGAAATATGAGAAGCAAGGGAACAGAAAACAGAGAAGACAACAAAGCACATTTGCACCTGACTCCCTCTACCTTTAGTGAAGCAACTACTTTAAAATCTATTAGTTGTTTTATCAGTTTTTCATATATATTACATGATCTGCCTGGGATTCATAAAGTGCTGATTTCTGAATTATAGTGCTTTGGGCAAATCTCTCTAAATGGGTTTTCAATGCCACATTTTAAATGTTTCTTCACTTTGAATATGAATTAAACATAATTTCAATTTTCAACCTGGCTGGCACAATTCTGCTCTCTGTCTGAGCTACAGGGGATTTAATGCAACTTTACAATTCATGGCCCTTCTCCTGTCATCCAATGCAGGATGCACTGATTGACTCATCTTTTGGAGTGAAAAAAAAAAAAAAAAATGCAAGAAGCATTTCATAAAACAACTTGAGGATAAAACTTTCCCATTAAAACCAACCTTTCTCAGAACATTTTATCTTGCGCCATCCATGGAGGGTAGAGATATAAAAGTCATGAACACAAAGTACACAAACCACAGAAGTGTAGATCAGAGCCATCAAAATTATGCAATTAGGGCGGAAGCGACATCTCTCAGCCTCCCTCGGCGAATTTCCTTTTTATCATAGACAAACTAAAAGGCTGGAGATTTTCAGACTTTCATGAAAAGGCAACAATAGGATTGGGATTTTTACAACTACATGCTATCAAAGCATCTCTCGTGAATCCATTTTCTGAGTTTAGCAATTTTATGATGATGATGATGATGATGATGATGATTAATATTATTATTACTATTATTATTAGCATTATTATTATTATAGATGGGGAACATTTGAGGCAGACAGTTACTTCTCTTGCCTTTTTTGGCAGCATACTTAGCATACATACCTTTTTTCAGTCTCAGACAATACCCCAGCTCCTACAGGATTAAAGGGTCTATTATAGCCTGCAGCCAGATACAGTTGTGCCTTAAAAATAATCTCTAGAATATGTAAAATCACTTTCTGAGTTTAAAAATCAGTGCAGCAAGGAGGTTGAAAAGAAAAGGTTATGTAATCACATCTCCAAGTTCTGGTAAAAGTATTGTTGCTGCATAAAATAGGCCAGCCAAAGTAGAGAGAGAAAGAGAGAGAGAGAGAGAGAGAGAGAGAGAGAGAGAGAGAGAGAGAGAGAGAGAGAGATCTAAAGAAGTAAAATATATTGTACATAGATCAGGTGCTGTTCTTGTTTGTTTGACTTGTTTTTGTAAATCGGTAATCATTCTCTTTTAAATATCTAAAATTATTTGCTGGGCATTTTTTAAGTTGCTGATTCTTCTTTGATTTCTTTTTAAAAGACTTAGATAGGTGTAGATTACAGAGCAATAATAGATACTGTATTTTGTTTTACAATAATCGGATTAAATGGAAAGGCCAGTGCAGAGCGCTGCAAGGGATTAGACGATAATGGAGACTCAGTGTTACTTAGAAAGTTCAGCTGGAGGATTGGGGCATTAAAAAAAAAACACTTTGTTGGTCTCATTTTGCAATGTTTTGAGGCAAAATGGCAGGGTTTATTGTATTGATTGCCTCAAAGGTTTGAAATGATTAAATTATTGTCCAGCAGTTACTTATCTTGAAAAAGAGGACTCTGTTAGAAACTGTAGATTTTTTCCAAAGTATTGTGATGGGCCAGAAAAGGTATTGCTGTGCCTTTTTTGAGATTATTTTTCTCTAAAACTGTGATAGGAAAAGGGATTAGGAGGTCAGGCTGGAGCTACTCACTGAGACTCAAGGGAAAAATACCAGATTTATTGAGTGTTTGGTGCAAAAAGATTTTAGGTCAGTGCCCAGAAAATCTAATGTTCAAAAAAACATGCTGATGTAAGGCATGAATGCAATGTATGTGCACATTATATATGGCAAATGTGCAGAACTACCTTTCTGTCTCTATATGACTTGGTGAGAAGTCAAATTTAAAGGTACAGTGCGTAAGAATTAGCCACCTGTCAAAGGTTGCTCCAATAGGGGCAGCATATCACCAGAGTAGCCACTAAATGCTGCTCACTGTGCTCTTTGCTGTTGCTATCATTGGCTGTAGCTACTCGCAGCTGTTAGCTAGTTAGCCCAGTTAGCCATGCAGCTACTGGCCCTATTAGCCAAATGTAGTCTGCCCCAACTGAGAGCTCGGATCACCGGATTGTTAGTGTTTACCCTGCGGCAAGTGAGGAGGCCAGTTGGATGACAGGAAAAATGGTGATTCCAGAGATGATGAGGACATGGCATACAGGGACAACAGAGGTATGACACAGGACAGCAGCAAGAGGAAGGTCAGTCATTCTCAACTGAAATAATGCCACATCTAACTCAGAGAACCAAACCAGAGTTGGTGGAAAGACAAGAAATTTTTGATGAGTTTTGTTTTTGTTGAGTTTGAATTAAGTTTTTTTTTTTAATAATGAATAAACTTTAAGCTAAGATAACCAAACTATGAGAGTTAAGCTTGTCATAGTTTGGTTAAAGAGAGAAACTTAAATTCAAATTCGAACTTTTAAATTTAATTTAAATTTTTCTGTCTAATAGGGAAAATGGTCTAAAGATATTCCCTTTCTTGACATTTTGTGAGTTGATTTTGCTTATTTATTAACAAAACTAGAAAAATGTAGCAAACTTACATAGTTACATATCCCATATACAGTATATGGGTGGAGTGTACTTTCAGACTACTGCCCCTGGAGGCACAAAATGGTATTACGACACAGCATGTTAGCATGCTAACTTCAGTAGATATCTCTTCAACACAATACACAGACTTCTTTGACATAATGTATGGACCGTTACTTCGTTCTGGCCATATCTTCCACATTGCACCTTTAAGGGAAAAACTTTGTTATTGCATATATGTAGTAGTTGCTATGACGCTTATGATTCAACATAACCAACAAAGATCCCAAAGTATCAGAGCCATATTTGTCATATTGAGGAAAAAATGAACAGGTGCCAGAAAAATCAGAGATCTATTTATCTTGAGAGTACAAAATAAAAAAGGCTTGAGAGCTTTGCTGTTAATTAAAGGCAAAGCTAATCACTGAGATCGCTGTAGTAAAAGTAAAACACAAAGACTTTTTCCATTGCATTCTTTTTACAACTTTTCTATTCTACAGCATCGGTGCTTTGCTGTGAGTTTGGTTGAAATCAGGGAAATGTTCTTACCTCCTCTTTCTTGGTTAAAGAAAAAAGAGTACTAGTTTCACATGGACTTTTTATGGACACATTTATGGCTTGTATTCTCAGTGGAAGGCGAACATCAACAAAGACACATTATGTAGAACTCAATAATCGCAGCTTTTCTGACATGTTTGTGTACTTCAGAACTGAAGCCATTCACTGATAGCATATCTTTCCATCTACTGGGCCCCTTGTCATCTTTCGTTGTTTATTTTCACCTCAGTGAGGTGAATCGCTACAGTGGAAAAAAAAAAAAAAATCCCTTTTCACCTTCATAGTTGGGGGCAGAGATGGTTATAGGGTCTGCTTTTTCTCCTATAGTCAGCACTGGTGTTTATACTTTGGCCCGCCGGCACCAAAGCTTCTAACTATCTGACTTTTACCTGAGAGAGCCTCAGGTTTGTGGCTGTTGTTGTGGCTGCAGTGTGAGACACACAGTGAGTCAGAATCAACTACAAGGGCTTTGCAAGGCCACTTTCCCGCTGGCAGGTCCTGGGGCATAAAGTCACATCACTTCTCTCCGGAGGCTGTGGGGTCTGGAGAAGAAACAAAGGGAGCAGGTGGTTTTTGGTTTTCATGTATGTGTAGGTGGGTGTATGATATGGTTGGTGTTGTGCTGTCTGCATGATACTCCATGTTAGTCTTATAGTTGCAAAATGTTGCTGAGGTGCAACTTCAACCCTGATTATTTAATCATTTCAGAATCTGGTTCATTTTACAGCTACAGTTCCAGCTCCAGTTTGCAGAAACATTTGTGGTGGTTCATCTTCATAGACTGCAGCCTCTGGCCTGAGGGAATTCTCTCAAAGATGTTATAACTGAGGTGAGAAGGATAGATCGTAATTTTTGATTCAGAGGCATGTACAGAAAACAGGCTGCAGCCAATCAGTTTCCCCACAGATGAGGTGGTCATATGCCATCCATACTACGTGGTAGTTGTGTATAACTACACTAATGTTTTCTGCAGCACTTTCAATTTCTTCAACCATCACAGGAATTATATCTTCTGCTGATCTTTCGCAATGACGAGGCGGATGTTCCCCTGGCTGAAGGTCAGATCTGAGGCTTTTAGACCAATCAGTAGAAGTTTGGGAAGCTATACCAACACACAGATGGGGAATATTTACAGAGCTCCAGACACTGTTGATTGCTGTCAGTTATCAAGTACGCAGTTCAAACATTTTTATCCATCCATCCATTTTCAGTCGCATAACTGTAGTCTGTGTTGACATGACAGCAGACTAAACCCTATAGCCAAATCCACTTATTGGGAATTCAGAGGTATTTCCACATCAGTCTGGCTCTCCTGGAAGGCCTCCATTGGGAGGTGCCTGGAAGGCATCCCAATCAATGCCTGATTCACCCCTACTGGCGCTTTTCAATGCAAATCAGCAGAATCTCCTCTCAGAGCTATTTCAGGATGTTTGAGCTCCTCACACTACTTCCAAGCATAAACTTACAAAAATGGTAAAGGAAACTTCAGGAGTTCATGTCCATGTTCTTCACCACAGGAACAAGCTTGTAGGCATTGCTATGGGTAAGGACATACAGTGAATCAAGTGGGAATCAGGTCAGTTCTCTTCTTTCTTCACCACAGTGGCTTTCAAATTTGCAGCGGCTGCACTGATTTGCCTGCTGTGCTCCAATTTAACCTTATTTGTGATACCCAGGGATAATTGAACACCGTCACTGGGGCATCACAATGCATTCTTCATTTCCTCAAATTGAAATGAAGAATGCATATTTTCACTGTGACCTTGCCCTTTAACTCAGCGGTTCTGCCCCTTTTCTCAACTGCTTTACGAGCAGCTACAAACTGCCCCAACGTGCGCTGGACATTCAGTTTAGGAATCCAGCAGAACTACATCATCTGCAAAAAGTAGAGATGCAGTCCTGCAACTGCAAATACTGGACAATTTCAAATTCTTGACTGATTTTTGAATCCCTGCCAACAAAAGTCACAGGTGACAAAGCACAACCTTGACAGAGTCCAACTCCCACTGAGGGCAGGCATGACCTATACGCCACAATGCAGTCACAGCAAACATTCCACCATTGTCGCTAGCTGTCACTGTAAGACACACCACACACACACACACAACTTAACCTGCTGTAAGCAATGCAATGAGTTTGAAACAGAGACAATGATCAGAGTAGACAGCCATCTTCCCATTCTGACACATCAGTCAAGGTATATGCCATGCCATTTAGCTGCCAGGTAGTGTTAGGTAGACCAAAGGGCACTACCTCCTCCTAGAGAAGCACACTCAAAGGCATAGGGACGAACAAAAGCAGCATTTCAGGTGCACACTGTTTTAAGTTAAAGAGAAACTTTTCTGTACAATCACGTCTTTGTGAAGACGTCTTTGTGTTGAATATGTTTTGAAATGTGTTTTCATGAAATCACTGAATGATATAGTCTTCCCATCCCATAGATTTCCTATCGCTTACTGACTGCTGTTATACAGGGGCAGTGCTTTTATCCACCCAGCCCCCTATACTGAAACACATTCACAAACATGCTCCAATGGTATGGCAATAGTGATTATTATGAATGCGGTTACAGTAGAGACAACCTTTATATTTGTATGGAGAGTTCTGCAGCTTATTGATTTTCTCTCATAACAAAAGCCCTGTAAAAGGTGAAAGCAACATATCAGTGATTACTGATTAGGCCGACTCAGATCTGGAGCTCTCTGCTACTGAGAGGCTGTCAGTTTTCCTTCCCTGCTCCATCCTTTTATTCCTGCCTGTCGGCCAGCAGACTGGACAGAAGGTCAGAGAGTTGATCTGTGCCAAAACTCTGAGGATTTTACCCCCCCTCCCCTTTTTTTCTTGTTTTCCCTTTCAGATATGCAGATTCTGGACCTCCTAATGAGAATATGTTACTCCCAGATACCATCTGTTCTGCTTGCACTCTGTATGAGAAAATAAAGAGCATGTGACATCATTCCAATGAGACTGATTAATCAAAGTCATGGGGTAGTTGCCCTTTGGAGAAGTGTGTCACAGTCTGCCTTCGTTACGTTTCCTGTGTTCAAGCAACAACTAATGCGGATATGGATCATGAATGTGGGAAATGGAGCATCATAGATTCATTTGTGTGTAGTGATCAGCAGGCTTGACACTTTCAGGCTTGTGAAGGTTGTCCAGACACTGACAAGCTTCAAATTTCTGTACACTGTAGAGGCACTCAAGTGACCACAACATTGTGCGCAAGTAAAACAGGTAATTAAAAACGGACAATAAAAAGATGTATTTTAGAGGAAGAACATTTTGTAAATGATGACAGATACTATAACTGGAAACTCTATATTGAAAACCTACAAATTAAGACAACGGAAGCTAGTTTTGCTAACTCGAGTCTTTAATTCTTGAGTCTGTGACTCAGTACATGTGATCCATACCTGTATTTTCATGCATTCTCTTAAAACCAGTAGAAGCTGATTCCTCCATGTGGCTGGCTTCTATTTCAGCTGCATCTCGGTAAGCATTCTGCAGTCACTGTCGAGACAGACATTTCTGCCTGCCCGGTGCACACCAGTGTTATTCCAATCAAATCTAGTCCTGTCTGTGGGCATGAACATCCTCTCTTTCCCAAATAAGAAATGACAGCCGAGAGTGCTGCTCTGGTAGGCCAATCAAAGAACAGCTCCAGGATGTTTTACAGTGATTACCAGGACAACCTATACTGGACCAGAAACAGGCCAGGAGCATCAGAAAGAGAAAGGTAACTTAATAACACAGTAACAGCCAGCAGTCATACGGCTTCGTGCACAGCAGACACAATCTGGGAAACAAATTGTGGAGTTACAGTTAAGTTGCAATACCCATGGCTGGTAACTGAGACCTGTTAAAAAAAGCTACATAAGAAAGACATGAGCTAATAGTTAAGGCAAGGGGCACTCAAGCTTAAAAACTGATTTTGAGAGATTAATTTGTCTGTCATCTTTCCAAAACCCAGATGAGGCGACTGAATCTGTACATTCGGTTCACAGTGGCTCCTCAGATTTTTGTTGCTTAAATTCATTTATTACCAAAATAATGTAAAATATGTGTAAAATTAATTACTAATGCACAAAACATACTTTCTATCAAATTTTACTGCATTTCCTGCGGTCACTCATTTTCTCACTTTTCCTGCGTTTTGTCTGTCGCCCACGTGCGCTGTGCCTGTAACCCCCGCTCCTCCCCCTCCTGCTCAGTACGTACACACTGAAGCCACCACACATCATGTAGTTGACCAATCATGTGCAGTTTGAACAGAAAAAAAGTCGAGAAAAACAAAAAAAAAAGCGACTCCCAGGCACAAGCCAGCTCCGATCGTTCTTATGTAAAGAGCAAAGCTTCAGAGTTGTTGAAAGGCATTTTCTATTCTAGCATTTTCCCTTTTGCTTCCTTTTGTTTTTAGCTGAGATCTGTCTACTGACTGACCAGAAATAAAACTGATACTGATCGTCTCATCTGTCGTAAGACAGCAATCAAATGATCAAGTTTCCCTAAAAGACAGTGTTGAATCAATACAGTTGGATGCATTCCATAAACTGAGCTTTAACAATTCCATCAGTATAAAGTAAATAACTTTATTACTGTCATCACAGATCTAGTCTGGGATTGAAACATGGAATATACTGTTATGTTTTTGGTGAAAATGTTTAGATATATTTCACATGAATGTTGGCTATTTTCTATTAAATTTTATTTATTTTTTAAAACTTTTTGCCTCATATTATTCTACATTATCTATTTCTTATTGTCAGCAAATCTCATGGACAGAACAACCAAAAATAAAGAAGCTGTACGTGGCAGGTTCAGACACTTTTGTCCTCAGACCTGGTCAGATGACATGTCTCTCTGACAGACGTCCCTGTATGTGGCACTCAGCCCCATGCCCGTATGCTACGCCAAAGAGGGACAGTAAATCGACATAAACGAGTCAAAAATATATAGTTTTATTTCCTGTAAACAGTTTTGTATGGATGTCAGGACACAAAAGAGCACAGCCAAGAAAATCAAAGATGAAATATTTTCTAAGAGCAATGGTGGGACATTGCTGTTCTATCACTGTGCTTAGCAAAAGCTACTTTAAGTACTGTCCAGATAAGTTTAAAAGGGTTAAAGTGGATTTAATATTGTGTAAAATGCCAAGAGCAAGTGCATTAAATGGCTGCAGCCAATGAAACTCGTGCCAGTCATTTGGACTGTCCCATTTGAATTGCCATTTGGATTTGGCCTCCATCCCACAGTGCAGTAAACATCCAACAGTTCCAAACCAGCGAGCCAGTGTTGACACTGGACAACGTGTGTGGTGTGCTGGGAAAAAAAAGGAAAGAAGACATTCATAGACATTCAGACATACACAACATTGCTGCTCCACAACACTGACTGCTGACAATGTCTTTGCTTGACTAAGTCTTTGGATCTCCTGTTTGCGGTTTTGGCAACATGTCATGTAGTTTCACAAATACGGATTGAACTTGAGTATAGTGACATAATACTTGTTTCTATTTTAAGTTCCCTCCCCCGTAAGAAAGGCAGTTTTATTCAGACAAAAACACCCTCTGGCAAGCTCCTTCAGTTATTGTTCATTTCACTGTTCATGTCAGTCTTTCACACTTCATAATTTTTATGACTTGAAAAAACATTTCTGACTTGAGCACAGATATCTGATGCACATAAAAACTTTTTTTTTTAAACGCCATTTATAAATTCCAAAACATCTTTCAGTTTTAAAATAACAAACTTACTTTTAACCCCCCTTTTTTCTGCTTGTCACAAATACTCCACCTTCACAGACTGTCAGACTTTAATGCGTGGTCTCACTCTTCCGCTTTAAGCATCACAGCTATGATGATTGAGGTATTAAACTAAGGAAATAATTGCTTTCAAAGTGATAACTTTGAGAATTGCTCAGCAACACGGTCCTGGGTCCGACCCACCCAGCTGGGGTCTTGCACATTGAAACCATTTGCCTGCAGTGGTTGTGTATTTTGAAAATTCTTTAAATTTGTCACAGAGATGTTTCACATCCTCTGTTCCAGACATTTGATTGATTTTGCTGAGGTGCAGCCTGCTGTCTCAGTACAGGAGAAAAGATGAGCATCAGTTTTAATGTGAAATATATGTCAGTCTTCTGCAGGGACAAGGCAGTTTGCCTTTTCCCCTGCAAAACTCCTGTCATGACCAGGGAAACCATCCAAAATCTCATGAATGCTGTGCTAGTTTCACATGATGGACTGCAAAGAAGTCGTTTTCACTCTTCATATTGTTGCCAAGCTGGTATGCTCTGGGCCATGTACCGCACAACTAAATTCATGATGTGCCCAAACAGTGACAAGACTCACATCTGTTGTTGTGCATCTGCCAGTAAGTCTCAGACACATTAGCAGCACTATCATGACATTGTCCTTGGCATTTTTGAATGAGCAGTGCGTCAAACAAATCAAAAAATGCATCCGCAGTGCTGTTTGTGACTTTGTTCAAGGCTACAAAAGGCTTCCCTGTGTGCAAATATTTAGCCACAAAACAAAAGCGAATAGTGTTACACCCTGATTGGAATGTCCACAATTACATTCATGCTAACAGAAACCCGTGACACAAGAGCAGCTTCAATGGCATTGATGCTACAGGTCTCTACTGGAGGGATGGAACACCATTCTGATGTTTGCAGAGGTCATAGCATATGACTCACATCATTTTCATACTCATCAAACCTTTCAGTGACCCCTTGCGCCCTATGAATGGAGGCATTGTCATTCTGAAAGAGACCACTCCCATCAGGATAGAAATTTTTATTATAGGATGAATGTAATCACTCAGAACAACTTTGTATTGATTTGCAGTGACCCTTCCCTCTAAGGGGACAAGCAAACCTAAACCACGTTGGCAAAATGCTCCCCACAGCATAACAGAGCCACCAGATCTCCTCAGTGAGTGGGTCAAGAATTCAGGTGCATGCGCTTGCCCATTTGTCGATAATATGGTGAAGAATGACTCATCGGACCGTATCATTTTTTTTCTCCACATCTCTGTAGACCTGTGCCTATGGTTTTTGCACCACTGAACTCTCCAATGTGCATCCATCTTTGTAATGAGGGATTTATGCACTGCAGCCCTTCTATAATATCCCTTTCTAAGTAATTGTCAACGGACTGTTCTTGCTGTCTGAGGAGTCGGGCTTCTGTTTTTCCTTACATATCGCACAAATGCAAAAGTCATCTACGAGCTACTGTTGTTTACATATGAAAAAGCCAAAAATAGTTGAAACCTGGGAATTGAATCTATCCTCAAAGCAGCACCATTTTGCACAGGTGGTGTTCCTGTGCATCTGCTAATGGATCAATTTTTTTAATGTCTCTGGAAAGAACTTTGGAGTACCACTTTACATCGGTGACTCTCCCAGTCTTTAATGTCAGCGAGACTGTGGTTAAATTATACTTACATCACAAGAATGTAGTAGCTGTTTTCATGCTACAGATATTATGTAGAAGTCTTGGTTTGTGAAGCGCTGCAGCATCAGTTGAGGGATTCTGACTCTGTTGTTGATATCTTCGTTGTTGTCACCTTTGAAAACTATACGAGAGAATCCACCTCTTGAATCATTAAGATGATGTAATCCACAAGTAAGTTTAAAACAGAAAAAGTCAAGTTGCTTGTTTAAGAGGTAGTTACACAGATGCGTTAATCAGTCCATTGCTGTCTGCTATGCAGTTAAAAACTTTAAGCAAAGTTCAAAAGTTTTTCCATTTTAGTTGTTGAGTATAAACGTGCTGCAGCAGACCTTGAGTAGAGATAAACAATTTACCTTTTATAGTGTGTCCTCGACTTTTACAGCTGAGTCTTCCTGGGACAGCTGCTGTTAAAAGATAGAAACAAAGGTAGGAAGGGAAATAGAGTGGAGGGGAAAAAGCATTGCCATTGTATTGTATTGCACAGTACTGTAACAACAGTAAGAACTGGCTCACTGTGACCTTCGTCGAGTTTCATGTCCTTCATCAAAAAGTCCTTTGCTAATCCAATAGGAAAATCCTGTAAGAATCCAATCAGAAGCCAGCCTACTTCAGAACAAAACTTTAAGGTGTTTCTTAAGAGCTATAAAAGATGATGATGATATTGACCAGGAATGAGACTCAAAGAACTAAGATAGTTTTTTGAGTCCTATAGGATTCAGGGAGACAGCCTCGAAATCTTTCAGTATCCCTTTGGATTAGGTGTAGACTTCGACACCATTACTCAATGAATGAAATGTAACACAGAGGAAAGCTCAGTCTCTATCTTAGATATCATATATTCATGAAGAATGTGGCGCCCTTTAATTTTACAATCCAGTGCTACTCATGACCCAGCCTTTGCAAATACAACCCTCGCTGTCATTGAGAAGGTGCTGTAAATCACTTTTTCTGATGCAGAATTGTGTCCTGGATCTTTGAAATTCTACACTGGCCTCCGCTGTCAGCAATGGCAGCCACTTGTTTTACACACAGGCTGTCTCCTATTCTTTAAACCCACACCCATACACCAGTTCATCTCACACACAACTTGAATCTTAGAGTAATCATTGAAACAGATGGCGCTGCTTGGATGGAAAGAGAATGCCAAGAAATTGTTTGAACACGCTGAGTTTAACAGACTTCTAGTGCAAGCTGCATTTTCACAGACAGGGACCTGATCATTGGGGCTTTTTTTGGGGGGGGGGGTTATGATTTGCATGGTCAAATCACACAGCCACAATCCATCCCCTGTTACCTCAGATAACACCTGGCAATAACACGTTTCCATCCGGAGGACATGTGCTGCATCAGATGGGTCCTGTTGATCATATCTGCTCTCCCCCATTGCTCTTGAAAAACTACACTGATAGAATACGTTTGCTTACTGTATACATCTATAGCAGGGAAGGAGTTTCTAATTAAATGCACATTAGTCTTACCAACTTACTGTATGAAACTCATTTTCTTGCTTCTGTCTACATTTCCTGGTATAATGAGATTTTTTTTTAATTTTACCTTGACACTACATGGTGTATGATTAAAGGATAAAGGGACATTTTTACAAACACAGCTATTCTCCCTTTGTGTGCTTTTACTGCATCTTGAGAGAGGGAGAGAACTTTTTTGTCACCAGAAATGAAGTTATTTGTCCTCTGTGAATGAGAAGAGAGGGAATAATGAACGAGAGAATGATGCATGCATAAGCTGGAAACCTGCATGTCACATTTGAAACATGATGGTTATTTACTCGCAATATTGTAATGGGAGATGAAAGTGTTATGAATGCAAGCCGAGCTTGCTTCTCTTGTATGCCGTGGTAAAGGGAGATTTATGTCCTTCTGCTGAAGCTTCCAGGAGAGCCACATTTGTCTATTTTCATTCACACTGTCATGTTCATACAAATTTCTACATGTGTTGTTTCCTTGTATGAATAATACACTGTCATGTTTGTCTGTCCATCTGTACATGTATGTACAGCACATGCCTAAAGAGATTATTTATTAATGCCTAACAAATGATTGTACACAGCACATCACCTAACACTTCTGGAAAGCTCTCTCAGCAAATGACAGAATAAAAACAAATCAAATAATGCCAAGATAATATATAGTGACAGCACCACAACAGCATCACTATACAGTATACTCCTCCATAGCCATGGCACTCTTATGCAGAGCTAATCACTAGACTGACACAAGCAAACTGTTCCAGATCTCAATCTGCAGTATTCTCAACAATCTAATTATCTGCAATGCAGTGGAGAGAGGTCCTATTTTTCCTTTAGTATAGCAGGATATTTACAGTACAATTCCGTGATATACAGTAAACACAGTTTGTTTTTGACTCATAAACTGCTATTGACAACTAGGTTTTTACAGTAATCTTATGAGAGAGAGAGAGAGTCAAAAGACTGTAAAAATCAAGAGTCTCTGCTGTGTCATGGCATGTCTGTTATTTTGATTCACATTCCTCCAATTTTGCAAATTTGCACAAAATCCTCCCACCGTTCACAAAAGGCTGGCAGACACACAGACACAGAACAACCAGCTGACAGTCTAAACAGGAACAACTTGTTATATTTCCAAATTTATTTGAAACAACAGAACAAACAACAGATTGGTGGCAACTATTTTATTTTCTGCGGCCAAACAAAGTCTATACAATACACACCTAGAAAAAAAAAAAAAAAAAAAGCCCTATGGCTTGCATTTTGTTTTGATTTTCCAGGTGTTTAGGTCTGCATCATCTCTTTAAATGCAAATACAGCACGTTCCTGTGATGGCTGTTTGAGGGAACACGTAGATACAACATAAATGGCATCATAGTGGAACAGCCTCGTCTCCAGATGGCGGTGGTCTGTCTTTGCATACACATAACACATGTGGCACGGTGTTACAGTGGTACCTCTGTTGCTTCACAGCTAGAAGGTCCCGGGTTCGATTCCTGCCTGGGGCGCTGTGGGCGCCGGGGGCGTGTCCTCCACCATGCCTTCGGTGCCTGCTGCTGAAAGGGGCCTTTCTGTGTGGAGTTTGCATGTTCTCCCCGTGTTCACCTGGGGTATCCTCCTTAAAAAAGGGGTTAGGGTTAAAGTTAGGGTTAGGGTTAGGGTTAGAAACATGCAAGAAGATCACCAGTGGTGACAAAAGAAACTGGGTCCCCAGGCGCCGGTCAGCTGGCAGCCCACTGCTCCTGGTATGCCGCGGAGGAAGGACTTGCAGGGATGGGTCAAAAGAGGAGGAAGAATTTCACCAATGCATGGCGTGTGTGTAGCATGTGTTGTGTGACAATAAAGGGATGTCTTTCTTTCTTTCTAACAGCATAGCGCAGTGTTAAAGGTTTTCTCTGTTCCCTCTTTTTACCAACCATTTCATATAAAGCTCTTTAGCGACTTGTTCTTCATCTTTATCAAGCGACGTGGGAATCTCACACATGACTTGCTCTGATCCAAGGGTGGCAGGAAAACGTGCTCACAGTGTTGACAACTATTTTCCACGGAGAGTAGCTATTGAAAACCTGATGACATGAGATGACATCATGTGTGAATCTAAATTTGCATACCAGAGCATTTTCTACAGTCGCTGCTCTCTGTGGGAGGGACTGCTACACAGTGTATGGAAAGCATCAGAAGCCCCAGATTAGACATGAAACAGAACAAATCTGCATTAGCTGTACGGATTTGTCTCCAAATGCACATTCATCAAAACATTAGCAGTTTTCCCCATGGTTAATTCTAGATTCTGGAGTTATAAAGATGCCAGAGTCTGAACTGTACCAAATCCACCAACAAATCTGCGAAAAAGAAGCCATCAATTACTAAAGAACTAGAATTTAAAAAGAGACAATTTAGGTAACGCCATGCATTGACTATGCTTTCATTATGACTGAATAAATAAACTGGGCAATACAGAGAAGTAAATGGGTCTTTTTACATCATTTTACCGTGTGTGTTGCCTCATTTGAAAGGCAACACAATGAAAAGCATTTCCATACTTTTCTCTTTCAGTGACTTTATGTATGCTGTTTTGTTACTTTTTTCCCCTCTGCCTAATTTACCAGCCATGACAGCAAACAATGACTCATGACATAATTAGAGTTTGAACAGGAGCTAATTATTTACTTAAAAATCACAAGTAAGGCTGTCCATTTTAAGTTTAAAGGCACAGATGGGCCCACAACAATATGAGTTTATTTGCCACACACACAATGAATTACACAGAACACCAAGTATACCATTTTGCTACCATGTCAATACTTGAACAGGCAGGGCTTCCCTGTAGTTTCAAAGGCCACATGCTGACACACACCGTAGCATTGGACAGATGGGTGGTTGGACCAACTTATGATAGCAATCTATAAAAGAGGCATCTGATCACCCAGTGGCTCTTTCTCCCTCTCTCTCCTTATTTCAACAGTCCTTTCATTCATCCAGACATGCCAGTCTTTCTGTTATTGAGCCCTGGGAATTTATTTTCTTCAAACAAGCAGGGGTCTGTCTTCAATACAAATCAGTTTGTTTCTGTGTTGTAGATACCTGTGGAGCAATCTGCATCATTCTGTGTTGTTTTAAAGAGAAATTATAGTAAATATTACATGACACTACAGTGGGAAAATGGGTCTTCTCGCTACGGTACATTGCCAGATTCTGTTTCTTTACTTTAAGAAATTCTAGTGTTGAAACCTGAAATTTTTTTAATAGAAAGATTTTGGGGCAATTTAGCTGCATATTAATGGTCCTATGCTTTATCAGCAGCACCACATCTCTTGTCAGATCTGACCGACCTGCGGTGAGTGGGAGGAAATGAAGTGAAAGTGACATAAGAGGGATAGTTATCCAGTGAGATAGAGATGACTCATTTCTAATAGTATGGCCTTTGGTCCATACACTTAGTGATGGAACTCATAACTGTGCCACCTCCCTTAATAGACAGGTCCATATCACTGGCACGTTTTACAAGTGCAGCTACAGACAGAGTGAGGAAGGCACTATGGAGTGAGACATGGACAGAAATCAAAGCAAACACTTTGAACAATTGAATTCAAAACAGGGCTGCTCAGCATTATTATAATGTCGGCATACTTTATTACTACCGACGTGACAATTACACCATGATTATACTTACAATCAGACATTGATGTCTTTTGACCAACATGAGCTTATTTTCTTCCACTTAGAGTATTTTCTCTTTTTTCTTGGCAGTTTCCAGGGGTCAGCGACAAGAAAAGCACAAGAAAAAACAAAACAAAACACAGAGGTGTTGACATGGCGCCTGAGCCTCCAGTGTGCCCAGAGATTCTTAATCACATTACACAGATCAAAACAGAGAGAGAAATAGATGATAATACTCATTAGCATTCCATGCTACTCCTCTGCTGTTTGCTGTCTTTCAGATGCTTTGTTTATGTAAACCTTGGTTCCTCTCCAATTGCCAGTCAATCTGCACCTTGGGTGAGAGTAGCTTTTCCATTCAATAGGAAGGCAATGTCTGTTGGCGAAACATGGTATGAGGCAGACTGAAAGCACTTGTTTAATGTTCATCTGTCTGGGTGAGTTGAGCTCTCTCTCCTTCTCCCTGTGTCTCTGTCTAATTATGTGAGATCTCTGAAGCTGCCATTTGGTGGTATCGATTTGTACTACCTGTTACACACAAGGTTCAGGGCCCTCAGGATGATGTCTGTGGTGGGTTTGCCCACACCGTGTAGTGATTATCGGCGCACCAACTTTGTTGTTCAGGTTATGAATAAGTGTCTGCACTACAGGTAAGCCATTATCATCTGTGATGTGTTTCTCTTGAGGTCTAATGTGTGAGTGAAGGCTCAGCAGCAAGAGAGAGGGATAAAGGAAGACAAAGTAAGGGGCAATGATACACATCAATTCTACATCAGGATATTTTCAAAGAGTTTATGTGTTAGGGAGAGACAGAGAAGGGTTAGGGGAGAATGACGAAGTTATGTAGCACATAGTTCAGCCATATTTTATTTATTTATTTTATTTTTCAGGGACCATGTACAATATTAAACATGAATGTTACCATTTGATGCATCAGAATACAGTACCAGAGTTAGCCTAAGGCTCATTTTCATCTGCAGTCCCCTGGCAGGTCACAATTAAAACATTCACACAGTGACAGCACAGCACTCAGTAAACTAGACAAACAACACAAAACACATAATACAAATTACACACAATGATACATCACACATGCACACACACACCTTGTCAGAACCATGAGTATGTCAGACAGATTAAAAGCAAGGGTACTTGTATACCAAGCAAAACAAATAAAACACAGAGTCAAGCAAAATTAATGAAATACAGAGTCGGTGGTTACAGAGTCGCTCTTAGCAGATTTTTCAATTTGACTGTAAAGCTACTGATGGAACAACAGCACTTCATGTTCCACTGAGTTGTGGCTTTCACAGAGAAAGCTGGCCGTTTTCCAAACAAAGGGGAACAAAGTCGTGTAATGGAGGAGGGACCAAACCATTTAAGATGTCATACACCTGACACAGACGTCTAGAAAGCTCAGAAGATGATATTTGTCCAGTGTCCTACTGTGACGATATGTGGATGTTCACTTTGGGGGATATCGGAAGAACACATGTATGTATGTAGTGTCTAGTCTCATTGCTGTCAGATGGGCCAGATAACTGTATGTAATGTGAGGGGAGTCAGTCCTTCAGTTCAGTCTCAGTGGCGACACAGTGCCCACCCAAGCCCCCCGATTACACACCCCTGAGACTGATTGGCAGTTGCTGCTTCGACTGCAATGTGTGAAAAAGTCACTGTGAGTACTGAGGAAAGTTTTCTCCGTTGATTGATGTACCACGCCACAAGGGCGCAGCTGGTCCTGAGGAGATTCCACACGGACACATCGCCCTCAGACACAGCCTGAGGGTGCTGCAGCGTCACCCCACCCCCAGGTGGATGAGGTGTGTTATGTGGACTGTTTGGGGTTTTTTGGAGTCACGGTAGACCCCTCCTCTCCCTGTCCCTGTCACCTGCAATATCTTTTGTTTTGATTATTGTGAGCAGCGTGAGCTTTCCAGATGGTTTCCTGGGATACTGTGCATAGTGTCCTGTAGTAATTTGTCTGTGGGCCTATTGATGTGCTGTGGCCGGAAGGTTCAGACTGGATTCATACAGCCTCTCTAGCTGGTTTGTCATGAGTGATGACTGCAGTGTAGATATACTGATGCCTAAAGCAGCCTACATTTATTAACTGTGCTGTTTTCATGCTGTCATGTTGTTTCACTCACTGTGGTGCTGTCAAAGTGTTTTACAATATTGTAAGAGCATTTTGAAACCAATGAATTACACTTTGTGGAATCTAGTCTAACTGTAATTCATTGAATTGGAAAAATATTGTGAATCTTGCACATCATAATGCAACAGCTTCAAACAACCTCTCTCATATTTAAAATAACTTGATCAATTCTTCCCTGAATTCCATCCAACATTATATAGTATATGAAATGAAACCCATGAAATAAAACACAAATATGCATGATATTTCCATTATTTCCCATTTGTCCTCCTGTTTTAAGATTAATGAACACATCATCAATCACACGAAGTTTCCTCTGGCTCCGGAAATGCTCTCATAAGCGTTTCAGGATGCAGCAGGCAGCTGTTTCTGGAGAAAAAGCTCTGATAAATATGCTGCACATCACCTGCTCAGCGCCGAGCAGCAGACAAAGTTAGAGTTTAGCTGGTGAACATAGTGGAGCATTTAGCAGCTCAACAGCCAGATATTTCCTTCATGAGCTGAGAGAAACCAAAACAGTTAAAGTGAATATTGTACATAAAATCAACGTTTATTCTAAAACATGAATGCTAATGTTGCTCCCTGGTGGGTGGGCAATGGTTTAAAATGTTTACCTATTACTTTTATGAGTGGATAACACATCATTGTTGTGATTCCAACTTGTTGCATCCACCAAATCAACAAAATTGAGCTTGGATATGCATAATAAATGATTGTGCACTTCATTTCAGCTCGCTATATTTGAAAGGGTCACTGGTGTAGGAATTTGTTTTGGATGGTGTTTTGGATGTGTCAGCTGTGTCAACCTGTTTATATCAGACGCAGTCGAAAGAGTTATGCTTAGAAGACCAAAATGACACCATGAAAGCCTTGTTGAAATGAGTATGCACACAAGTCCGCACTTCACAGAAACAATCACATTAACACAATCTATTGTCAAAGCTGCTATTGTCCTTCCATAGATTTTACTTCATCTTTAAAGATTGATAAAGCAGTCAAAGCGGTCAAAGAAGCCAAATAAGTAAAGCTTGAATTGAGTTTGTATTTGGAGTTATATTAATGTCAACCTCAGTGAGAACTTATTCAAACTGTTCCCCAACTTAAATGACCCATTTTCCTTCTTTAGCTGAAAACTGAGATGTTAAAATTGATTCAGTTTTGACAAGGAAGCATGAGGCACACTGCCTTGTCATGAATGGTCTCGCTTCTACCACAAAAGCATACAGACACACTTACACACAGATAAGCAAAGCAGCATCTTTTCATTTCAGCGGTAACGTTTAAATTCACTTGGTCTTTGAAGAGTCTTGGCCTTCAATGCACAGAACGTTTGAGGGAAAGCAAATAAGAGAAAATCCCATCCATCAGCATCTCCTGGATCCCCAGAGTGTTCAGTTATTGATATATAAACGAGCAATCACTTATTTGTGAAATAATTTATGAAACTCATCACAATGAAATGTTATTTCATCTTTCTGATGTTCATGATACATTTTATAGGGTTTTTATTTTTACATCATAATAAATTTGAGTTTTATTAGAAAATAGCCTTAATTGAAAACTTTCAGCCCGGACTCGGCCTCGGCCTGAAACGACACATGGGGTTTAAGATCTTATGTGAGGTCACCTGATGGCTTCTAGTAGGACTAATTACATTACATTTACATTTGTTTGATGTTTTTTATGGAATGAAGTAATATAATTTACATATAGTGGTAGTCTACATGGAGCTCCCACTAGGCATACAATAAAAAATAGGCCACAAATTGCAATTTTGCAACTCTTACAGGTTAGAGCAGAAGTTTTCCGACCTTTAAATACAATATGCAGTATACATTTCTATTTGTGACAATAAATGAACTTGTCCATTAGATTCTCTT